>NW_026947848.1:0-125000 GCF_034190915.1 Cavia porcellus | reverse complement strand
TTTCTCACTCCAACTAGTGAATGTAATGTAACACACACCCATACAATGCGCACCACCCAGTGATGTTTTTCTCACTCCTACTAGTGAATCTAATGTAACACACACCCATACAATGCGCACCACACCGTGATGTTTTTCTCACTCCTACTAGTGAATCTAATGTAACACACACCCATACAATGCGCACCACCCCGTGATGTGTTTCTCACTCCTACTAGTGAATGTAATGTAACACACACCCATACAATGCGCACCACCCCGTGATGTGTTTCTCACTCCTACTAGTGAATGTAATGTAACACACACCCATACAATGCGCACCACCCCGTGATGTTTTTCTCACTCCTAATAGTGAATGTAATGTAACACACAAGCATACAATGCGCACCACCCCGTGATGTTTTTCTCACTCCTACTTGTGAATCTAATGCAACACACACCCATACAATGCGCACCACCCCGTGATGTTTTTCTCACTTCTACTAGTGAATGTAATCTAACACACACCCATACAATGCGCACCACCCCGTGATGTTTTTCTCACTCCTACTAGTGAATCTAATGTAACACACACCCATACAATGCGCACAACCCCGTGATGTTTTTCTCACTCCTACTAGTGAATGTAATGTAACACACGCCCATACAATGCGCACCACCCCGTGATGTTTTTCTCACTCCTACTAGTGACTGTAATGTAACACACACCCATACAATGCGCACCACCCCGCGATGTTTTTCAGCAACCTATCCTACATTGCCACTGCATGTTTCCTGACCTCCCCATGCTGACCACCCCGTAGTGTTTTTCTCCTTCCTACATTGCCACTCACTGCCTAATATAATTCAGGCCCTCTGATTCACACAACCCCGTGATGTTTTTCTCACTCCTACTAGTGAATGGCCTGTTAGAAACCCTTAACATGCGCACCACCCCGCAATGTTTTTCAGAAACATATCCTGCATTGCCCTTGCATGTTTCCTGATATCTCCATGCTCACCACCCCGTGGTGCTTTTCTCCATTCTACATTGCCTCTCACTGCCTATTCTAATTAAGCCCCTCCGTTTCACACCACCCCTTGATGTTTTTCTCACTACTACTAGTGAATGGCCGGTTAGAAACCCTTTCAATGGGCACCACCACGCGATTTTTTTCAGAAACGTATCTTACATTGGCCCTGCATGTTTCCTGACTTCCACATCCTAATCACCCCGTGGTGCTTTTCTACATACTACATTGCCACTCACTGCCTATCCTGATTCAGGCCGTCCGATTCACACCACCCCGTGATGTTTTTCTCACTCCTACTTGTGAATGGCCTGTTAGAAACCCTTACAATTTGCACCACCCTGCGATGTCTTTCAGAAAACTATCCTACATTGCCACTGCATGTTTCCTGACCTGTCCTTGCTGACCACCCCGTGGTGCTGTTCTCCATCCTACATTGCCACTAACTGCATATACTAATCCAGGCCCTCCGGTTCACAACACCCTGTGATGTTTTTCTCACTCCTACTAGTGAATGGCGTGTTAGAAACACTTACAATGCGTACCACCCCGCGATGTTTTTCAGAATCCTATCCTACATTGACACTGCATTTGTCCTGAACTCACCATGCTGAACCACCCCGTTGTACTTTTCTCTATGCTACATTGCCACTCACTGCGTATCCTAATTCAGGCCCTCCAATTCACACCACCCCGTGATGTTTTTCTCACTCCTACTAGTGAATGGCCGGTTAGAAACCCGTACAATGCGCACCACCACTCGATGTTTTTCAGAAACTTATCCTACATTGCCACTGCATGTTTCCTGACCTCCCCATGATGACCACACCGTGGTGCTTTTCTCCTTCCTACATTGCCACTCACTGCCTATCCTAATTCAGGCCCTCCGATTCACACAACCCCGTGATGTTTTTCTCACTCTTATTAGTGAATGGCCTGTTAGAAACCCTTACAATGCTCACCACCGCACGATATATTTCAAAAACATATCCGACATTGCCACTGCATGTTTCCTGACCTCCCCATGCTAACCACCCCGTAGTGTTTTTCTCCATCCTACATTGCCACTCGATGCCTATCCTAATTCAGGCCTTCCGATTCACACCACCCCGTGATGTTTTTCTCACTCCTACTAGTGAAACGCCTTTAAGAAACCTTACAATGCTCACCACCCCATGATGTTTTTCAGAAACCTAACCTACATTGCCACTGCATGTTTCCTGCCCTCCCCATGCTGACCACCCCTGGAGCTTTTCTTCATCCTACATTACCACTTACTGCCTATCCTGATACAGATCATCCAATTCACACCACACCGTGATGTTTTTCTCGCCCCTACTAGTGAGTTGCCTGTTAGAAATCCTTACAGTGCGCACAACCCTGCGATGTTTTTCAGAAACATATCCTACCTGCCACTGCATATTTCCAGACCTCCCTATGCTGACCACCCCATGGTGCTTTTCTCCTCCTACACTGCGACTCGGTGCCTATCCTAATTCCCTCCAATTCACACCACCCCGTAATGTCTTTCTCACTCCTACTAGTGAATGGCCTGTTAGAAACCCTTACAATGTGCACCACCCCGTGATGGTTTTCACAAACCTAACCTACATTGCCACTGCAAGTTTCCTGACCTCCCAATGTGGACCACCCCATGGTGCTTTTCTCCATACTACATTGCCACTCACTGCTTATCCTAATCCAGGCCCTCCGATTCACAACACCCTGTGATGTTTTTCTCCCTTCTACTATTGAATGGACTGTGAGAAACCCGTACAATGGGCACCACCCCGCGATGTTTTTCAAAAACCTATCCTACATTGCCACTGCATGTTTCCTGACCTCCCCATGCTGACCACAGCATGGTGCTTTTCTCTTTCCTACATTGCCACTCACTGCCTATCCTAATTCAGGCCCTCCGAATCACACAACCCCATGATGTTATTCTCACTCCTACTAGGGAATGGCCTGTTAGAAACCCTTACAATGCGCACCACCCCACGATGTTTTTCAGAAAATTATCCTACATTGCCACTGCATGTTTCCTGACATCTCCATGCTGACCACCCCGTGGTGCTTTTCTCCATCTTACATTGCCACTCACTGCCTATCCTGATGCAGGCCCTCTGATTCACACCACCCGGTGATGTTCTTATCACTCCTACTAGTGTAATGGCCTGTTAGAAACCCTTACAATGCGCACCATCTCGCGATGTTTTTCAGAAACCTATCCTAGATTGGCACTGCATGTTTTCTGACTTCCACATGCTGACCACCCAGTGGTGCTTTTCTCCATCTTACATTGCCACTCACTGCCTATCCTGATGCAGGCATCCGATTCACAGCACCCCGTGATGTTTTTCTCACACCTACTCGTGAATGGCCTGATAGAAACCCATAAATGTGCACCACCCCGCGATGTTTTTCAGAAACCTATCCTACATTGCCACTGCATGTTTCCTGACCTCCCCATGCTGACCACCCCGTGGTGTTTTTCTCCTTCCTACATTGCCACTCACTGCCTAATATAATTCAGGCCCTCTGATTCACACAACCCCGTGATGTTTTTCTCACTCCTACTAGTGAATGGCCTGTTAGAAAACCTTACAATGCGCACCAACCCGCGATGTTTTTCAGAAACTTATCCTGCATTGCCCTTGCTTGTTTCCTGACATCTCCATGCTCACCACCCCGTGGTGCATTTCTCCATTCTACATTGCCTCTCACTGCCTATTCTAATTAAGCCCCTCCGTTTCACACCACCCCTTGATGTTTTTCTCACTACTACTAGTGAATGGCCTGTTAGAAACACTTTCAAAGGGCACCACCACGCGATTTTTTTCAGAAACCTATCTTACATTGGCCCTGCATATTTCCTGACTTCCACATCCTAATCACCCTGTGGTGCTTTTCTACATACTACATTGCCACTCACTGCCTATCCTGATTCAGGCCGTCCGATTCACACCCCCCCCGTGATGTTTTTCTCACTCCTACTTGTGAATGGCCTGTTAGAAACACTTACAATTTGCACCACCCCGCGATGTCTTTCAGAAAACTATCCTACATTGCCACTGCATGTTTCCTGACCTGTCCATGCTGACCACCCCGTGGTGCTGTTCTCCATCCTACATTGCCACTAACTGCTTATCCTAATCCAGGCCCTCCGGTTCACAACACCCTGTGATGTTTTTCTCACTCCTACTAGTGAATGGCCTGTTAGAAACACTTAAAATGCGTACCACCCCGTGATGTTTTTCTCACTCCTACTAGTGAATGGCCTGTTAGAAACCCGTACAATGCGCACCACCCCGCGATGTTTTTCAAAAACCTATCCTACATTGCCACTGCATGTTTCCTGACCTCCCCATGCTGACCACAGCATGGTGCTTTTCTCTTTCCTACATGGCCACTCACTGCCTATCCTAATTCAGGCCCTCCGAATCACACCACCCCTTGATGTTTTTCTCACTTCTACTAGTGAATGGCCTGTTAGAAACCTTTTCAATTGGCACCACCACGTGATTTTTTTCAGAAACCAATCTTACATTGGCCCTGCATGTTTCCTGACTTCCACATCCTAATCACCCCGTGGTACTTTTCTCCATTCTACATTGCCACTCACTGTCTATCCTGATTCAGTCCCTCTGATTCACACCACCCGGTGATGTTCTTATCACTCCTACTAGTGAATGGCCTGTTAGAAACCCTTACAATGCGCACCACCCCGTGATGTTTTTCTCACTAGTACTAGTGAATGTAATGTAACACACACCCATACAATGCGCACCACCCCGCGATGTTTTTCAGAAACCTATCGTAGATTGGCACTGCATGTTTTCTGACTTCCACACGCTGACCACCCAGTGGTGCTTTTCTCCATCTTACATTGCCACTCACTGCCTATCCTGATGCAGGCATCCGATTCACAGCACCCCGTGATGTTTTTCTCACACCTACTCGTGAATGGCCTTTTACAAACCCATAAATGCGCACCACCCCGCGATGTTTTTCAGAAACCTATCCTACATTGCCACTGCATGTTTCCTGACCTGTCCATGCTGACCACCCCGTGGTGCTGTTCTCCATCCTACATTGCCACTAACTGCATATCCTAATCCAGGCCCTCCGGTTCACAACACCCTGTGATGTTTTTCTCACTCCTACTAGTGAATAGCCTGTTAGAAACACTTACAATGCGTACCACCCCGCGATGTTTTTCAGAATCCTATCCTACATTGACACTGCATGTGTCCTGAACTCACCATGCTGAACCACCCCGTTGTACTTTTCTCTATGCTACATTGCCACTCACTGCGTATCCTAATTCAGGCCCTCCAATTCACACCACCCCATGATGTTTTTCTCACTCCTACTATTGAATGGCCGGTTAGAAACCCGTACAATGCGCACCACCCCTCGATGTTTTTCAGAAACTTATCCTACATTGCCCCTGCATGTTTCCTGACCTCCCCATGATGACCACCCCTTGGTGCTTTTCTCCTTCCTACATTGCCACTCACTGCCTATCCTAATTCAGGCCCTCCGATTCACACAACCCCGTGATGTTTTTCTCACTCTTACTAGTGAATGGCCTGTTAGAAACCCTTACAATGCTCACCACCGCACGATATATTTAAAAAACATATCCGACATTGCCACTGCATGTTTCCTGACCTCCCCATGCTAACCACGCCGTAGTGTTTTTCTCCATCCAACATTGCCACTCGATTCCTATCCTAATTCAGGCCTTCCGATTCACACCACCCCGTGATGTTTTTCTCACTCCTACTAGTGAAACGCCTTTAAGAAACCTTACAATGCTCACCACCCCATGATGTTTTTCAGAAACCTAACCTACATTGCCACTGCATGTTTCCTGCCCTCCCCATGCTGACCACCCCTGGAGCTTTTCTTCATCCTACATTACCACTTACTGCCTATTCTGATTCAGCTCCTCTGATTCACACCACACCGTGATGTTTTTCTCGCCCCTACTAGTGAGTTGCCTGTTAGAAATCCTTACAGTGCGCACAACCCTGCGATGTTTTTCAGAAACATATCCTACCTGCCACTGCATATTTCCAGACCTCCCTATGCTGACCACCCCATGGTGCTTTTCTCCTCCTACACTGCCACTCCGTGCATATCCTAACTAATTCCCTCCAATTCACACCACCCCGTGATGTCTTTCTCACTCCTACTAGGGAATGGCCTGTTAGAAACCCTTACAATGCGCACCACCCCGCGATGTTTTTCAGAAAACTATCCTACATTGCCACTGCATGTTTCCTGACATCTCCATGCTGACCACCCCGTGGTGCTTTTCTCCATCTTACATTGCCACTCACTGCCTATCCTGATGCAGGCCCTCTGATTCACACCACCCGGTGATGTTCTTATCACTCCTACTAGTTAATGGCCTGTTAGAAACCCTTACAATGCGCACCATCTCGCGATGTTTTTCAGAAACCTATCCTAGATTGGCACTGCATGTTTTCTGATTTCCACATGCTGACCACCCAGTGGTGCTTTTCTCCATCTTACATTGCCACTCACTGCCTATCCTGATGCAGGCATCCGATTCACAGCACCCCGTGATGTTTTTCTCACACCTACTCGTGAATGGCCTGTTAGAAACCCATAAATGTGCACCATCCCGCGATGTTTTTCAGAAACCTAACCTACATTGCCACTTCATGTTTCCTGACCTCCCCATGCTGACCACCCCGTGGTGTTTTTCTCCTTCCTACATTGCCACTCACTGCCTAATATAATTCAGGCCCTCTGATTCACACAACCCCGTGATGTTTTTCTCACTCCTACTAGTGAATGGCCTGTTAGAAAACCTTACAATGCGCACCACCCCGCGATGTTTTTCAGAAACATATCCTGCATTGCCCTTGATTGTTTCCTGACATCTCCATGCTCACCACACCGTGGTGCTTTTCTCCATTCTACATTGCCTCTCACTGCCTATTCTAATTAAGCCCCTCCGTTTCACACCACTCCTTGATGTTTTTCTCACTACTACTTGTGAATGGCCTGTTAGAAACCCTTTCAATGGGCACCACCACGCGATTTTTTTCAGAAACCTATCTTACATTGGCCCTGCATGTTTCCTGACTTCCACATCCTAATCACCCCGTGGTGCTTTTCTCCATCCTACATTGCCACTCACTGCCTATCCTGATTCAGGCCGTCCGATTCACACCACCCCGTGATGTTTTTCTCACTCCTACTTGTGAATGGCCTGTTAGAAACACTTACAATTTGCATCATCCCGCGATGTCTTTCAGAAAACTATCCTACATTGCCACTGCATGTTTCCTGACCTGTCCATGCTGACCACCCCGTGGTGCTGTTCTCCATCCTACATTGCCACTAACTGCTTATCCTAATCCAGGCCCTCCGGTTCACAACACCCTGTGATGTTTTTCTCACTCCTACTAGTGAATGGCCTGTTAGAAACACTTACAATGCGTACCACCCCGTGATGTTTTTCTCACTCCTACTAGTGAATGGCCGGTTAGAAATCCGTACAATGCGCACCACCCCTCGATGTTTTTCAGAAATGTATCCTACATTGCCACTGCATGTTTCCTGACCTCCCCATGCTAACCACCCCGTAGGGGTTTTTCTCCATCCTACATTGCCACTCGATGCCTATCCTAATTTAGGCCTTCTGATTCACACCACCCCGTGATGTTTTTCTCACTCCTACTAGTGAAACGCCTTTAAGAATCCTTACAATGCTCACCACCCCATGATGTTTTTCAGAAACCTAACCTACATTGCCACTGCATGTTTCCTGCCCTCCCCATGCTGACCACCCCTGGAGCTTTTCTTTATCCTACATTACCACTTATTGCCTATCCTGATTCAGCACCTCCGATTCACACCACACCGTGATGTTTTTCTCGCCCCTACTAGTGAGTTGCCTGTTTGAAATACTTACAGTGCGCTGAACCCTGCGATGTTTTTCAGAAACATATCCTACCTGCCACTGCATATTTCCAGACCTCCCTATGCTGACCACCCCATGGTGCTTTTCTCCTCCTACACTGCGACTCGGTGCCTATCCTAACTAAGTCCCTCCAATTCACACCACCCCGTGATGTCTTTCTCACTCCTACTAGTGAATGGCCTGTTAGAAACCCTTACAATGTGCACCACCCCGCGATGGTTTTCACAATCCTAACCTACATTGCCACTGCAAGTTTCCTGACCTCACAATGTGGACCACCCCATGGTGCTTTTCTCCATACTACATTGCCACTCACTGCTTATCCTAATCCAGGCCCTCCGATTCACAACACCCTGTGATGTTTTTCTCACTCCTACTATTGAATGGCCTGTTAGAAACCCGTACAATGTGCACCACCCCACGATGTTTTTCAAAAACCTATCCTACATTGCCACTGCATGTTTGCTGACCTCCCCATGCTGACCACAGCATGGTGCTTTTCTCTTTCCTACATTGCCACTCACTGCCTATCCTAATTCAGGCCCTCCGAATCACACAACCCCGTGATGATTTTCTCACTCCTACTAGGGAATGGCCTGTTAGAATCACTTACAATGCGCACGAAACCGCGATGTTTTTCAGAAAATTATCCTGCATTGCCACTGCATGTTTCCTGACATCTCCATGCTGACCACCCCGTGGTGCTTTTCTCCATCCTACATTGCCACTCACTGCCTATCCTAATTCTGCCCCTCCGATTAACACCACCCCTTGATGTTTTTCTCACTTCTACTAGTGAATGGCCTGTTAGAAACCTTTTCAATCGGCACCACCACGTGATTTTTTTCAGAAACCAATCTTACATTGGCCCTGCATGTTTCCTGTCTTCCACATCCTAATCACCCCGTGGTACTTTTCTCCATCCTACATTGCCACTCACTGCCTATCCTGATTCAGGCCCTCTGATTCACACCACCCGGTGATGTTCTTATCACTCCTACTAGTGAATGGCCTGTTAGAAACCCTTACAATGCGCACCATCTCGCGATGTTTTTCAGAAATCTATCCTAGATTGGCACTGCATGTTTTCTGACTTCCACACGCTGACCACCCAGTGGTGCTTTTCTCCATCTTAGATTGCCACTCACTGCCAATCCTGATGCAGGCATCCGATTCACAGCACCCCGTGATGTTTTTCTCACACCTACTCGTGAATGGCCTTTTAGAAACCCATAAATGCGCACCACCCCGCGATGTTTTTCAGAAACCTATCCTACATTGCCACTGCATGTTTCCTGACCTCCCCATGCTGACCACCCCGTGGTGTTTTTCTCCTTCCTACTTTGCCACTCACTGCCTAATATAATTCAGGCCCTCTGATTCACACAACCCCGTGATGTTTTTCTCACTCCTACTAGTGAATGGCCTGTTAGAAACCCTTAAAATGCGCACCACCCCGTGATGTTTTTCAGAAACATATCCTGTATTGACACTACATGTTTCCTGACATCTACATGCTCACCACCCCGTGGTGTTTTTCTCCATTCTACATAGCCTCTCACTGCCTATTCTAATTAAGCCCCTCCGTTTCACACTACCCCTTGATGTTTTTCTCACTACTACTAGTGAATGGCCTGTTAGAAACCCTTTCAATGGGCACCACCACGCGATTTTTTTCAGAAACCCATCTTGCATTGCTACTGCATATTTCCTGACTTCCACATTCTAATCACCCCGTGGTGCTTTTCTACATCCTACATTGCCACTCACTGCCTATTCTGATGCAGGCCGTCCGATTCACACCACCCCATGATGTTTTTGTCAATCCTACTTGTGAATGGCCTGCTAGAAACCCATACAATGCGCACCACCCTGCGATGTTTTTAAGACACCTATCCTACATTGCCACTGCATGTTTCCTGTCCTCCCCATGATGACAACCCCGTGGTGCTTTTCTCCATCCTACATTGTCACTGCCTATCATAATTCAGGCCCTCCGATTCACACCACCCCGTGATGTTTTTCTCACTCCTACTAGTAAATAGCCTGTTAGAAACCCTTACAATGCGCACCAACCCGTAATATTTTCAGAAAACTATCCCACATTGCCAATGCATGTTCCTGACCTCCCCATGCTGACCAACCCGTGGTGCTTTTCTACATCCTACATTGCCACTCACTGCCTATCCTTATTCAGGCGCTCCGATTCACACCACCCCGTTATGTTTTTCTCACTCCTACTAGTTAATGGCCTCTTAGAAACCCTTACAGTGCGCACCACCGCGTGATGTTTTTCAGAAAACTATCCTACATTCCCACTGCATGCTTCCTGACCTCCCCATGCTGACCACCCCGTGGTGCTTTTCTCCATCCTACATTGCCACTCACTGCCTATCATAATTCAGGCCCTCCGATTCACACCACCCCTTGATGTTTTTTCTCACAACCACTAGTGAATGGCCTGTTAGAAAGCCTTACAATGCGCACAACCAGCGATGTTTTTCAGAAACCTATCCTATATTGCCAATGTATGTTTCCCGACCTCCCCATGCTGACCACCCCGTGGTCGTTTTCTCCATCCTACATTGCCACTCACTGTATATCCTAATTCAGAACATCTGATTCAAACCACCCCGTGAAGTTTTTCTCAATCCTACTAGTGAATGGCCTGTTAGAAACCCTTACAATGTGCACCACCCCGTGATGTTTTTCAGAAAACTATCCTACATTGCCACTGCATGTTTCCTGACCTCCACATGCTGACCACCCTGTGGTGCTTTTCTCCATCCTACATGGCCACTCACAGCCTATCCTAATTCAGGTCCTCCGATTCACACCACCCCATGATGTTTTTCTCACTCCTAGTAGTGAATGGCCTGTTAGATACCCTTACAATGCGCACCACCCCCGATGTTTTTCAGAAACATATCCTACATTGCCCCTGCATGTTCCCTGCATCTCCATGCTGACCACCCCGTGGTGCTTTTCTCGATCCTACATTGCCATTCACTGCTTATCCTAATTCTGCCCCTCCGAATCACACCACCCCGTGATGTTTTTCTCACTCCTACTTGTGAATGACCTGTTAGAAACACTTACAATGCGCACCACCCAGCGATGTTTTTCAGAAACATATCCTGCATTGCCACTGCATGTTTCCTGACATCTCCATGCTCACCACACCTGGTGCTTTTCTCCATTCTACATTGCTTCTCACTACCTATCCTAATTAAGCCCCTCCATTTCACACCACCCATTGATGTTTTTCTCACTACTACTAGTGATTGGCCTGTTAGAAACGCTTTCATTGGGCACCACCATGCGATTTTTTTCAGAAACCCATCGTACATTGGCCTTGCATGTTTCCTGAAGTCCACATCCTAATCACCCCGTGGTGCTTTTCTACATCCTACATTGCCACTCACTGCCTATCCTGATGCAGGCCGTCCGATTCACACCACCCCGTGATGTTTTTCTCACTCCTACTTTTGAATGGCCTGTTAGAGACCCGTACAATGCGCACCACCCCGCGATGTTTTTCAGAAACCTATCCTACATTGCCACTGCATGTTTCCTGAACTCCCCATGCTGACCATCCCGTGGTGGTTTTCTCTATCCTACATTGCCACTCACTGCCTATCCTAATTCAGGTCCTCCTATTCACACCACCCCGTGAAGTTTTTCTCACTCCTACTAGTGAATGGCCTGTTAGATACACTTACAGTGCACACCACCCCGTGATGTTTTTCAGAAATCTATCCTATCTTGCCACTGCATATTTCGAGACCTCCCCATGCTGACCACCCTATGGTCCTTTTCTCCACCTACATTGCCACTCCCTTCCTATCCTAACTAAGGCCCTCCAATTCACACCACCCCGTGATATCTTTCTCACTCTTACTAGTGAATGGCCTGTTAGAAACCCTTACAATGCACACCACCCCACGAAGATTTTCAGAAACCTATCCTACATTGCCACTGCAAGTTTCCTGACCTCCCAATGTTGACGCCCCCATGGTGCTTTTCTCCATCCTACATTGCCACTCACTGCTTATCCTAATCCAGTCCCTCCAATTCACACCACCATGTGATGTTTTTCTCACTCCTACTAGTGAATGGCCGGTTAGAATCCGGTACAATGCGCACCACCCCACGATGGTTTTCAGAAACCTATGCTACATTGCCACTGCATGTTTCCTGACCTCCCCATGCTGAACACCCTGTGTTGCTTTTCTCCTTCCTACATTGCCACTCACTGCCTAATATAATTCAGGCCCTCTGATTCACACAACCCCGTGATGTTTTTCTCACTCCTAATAGTGAATGGCCTGTTAGAAACCATTACAATGCGCACCACCCCATGATGTTTTTCAGAAACATATCCTGCATTGCCACTGCATGTTTCTTGACATCTCCATGCTGACCACCCCGTGGTGCTTTTCTCCATTTTATATTGCCTCTCACTGCCTATCCTAATTAAGTCCCTCTGTTTCACACCACCCCTTGATGTTTTTCTCACTGCTACTAGTGAATGGCCTGTTAAAAACCCTTTCAATGGGCACCACCACGTAATTTTTTTCAGAAACCCATCTTATATTGGCCCTGCATGTTTCATGACTTCCGCATCCTAATCACCCTGTGGTGCTTTTCTACATCTTACAAAGCCACTCACTGCCTATCCTAATGCAGGCCGTCCGATTCACACCAACCCGTGATGTTTTTCTCACTCCTACAAGTGAATGGCCTGTTAGAAACACTTACAATGCGCACCACGCCGAGAGGTTTTTCAGAAACCTATCCTACATTGAAACTGCATGTTTCCGAACCTCCCCATGCTGACCACCCCGTGGTGCTTTTCTCCATCCTACATTGCCACTCACTGACTATTCTAATTCAGGCCCACCGATTCACACCAACCCGAGATGTTTTTCTTACTCCTATTAGTGAATGGACTGTTAGAAACCCTTACAATGTGCACCACCCCGTGATGTTTTTCAGAAAACTATCCTACATTGCCACTGCATGTTTCCTGACCTCCCCATGCTGACCACGCTGTGGTGCTTTTCTCCATCCTACATTGCCACTCACTGCCTATCCTAATTCAGGCCCTCCCATTCACACCATCCCGTGATGATTTTCTCACTCCTACTAGTGAATGGCCTGCTACAAACAATTACAATGCGCACCACCCCGCGATGTTTTTCAGAAACTTTTCCTACATTCCCACTGCATGTTTCCTGACCTCCACATGCTGACCACACCGTGGGGCTTTTCACCATTTTATGTTGCCACTCACTGCCTATCCTAATTCAGGCCCACCGATTCACAGCACCACGTGATGTTTTTCTCATTCTACTGGTGAATGGCCTGTTAGAAAGCCTCACAAGGCACACCACCCCGTGATGTTTTTCAGAAACCTGTCCTACATTGCCAATGCATGTTTCCTGAACTCCACATGCTGGTCACCCCGTGGTGCTTTTCTCCATCCTACATTGCCACTCACTACCTATACTAATTCAGAACATCTGATTCACAACACCCCGTGATGTTATTCTTCATCCTACTAGTGAACGGCCTGTTAGAAATCCTTACAATGCGCACCACCTCATGACGTTTTTCAGAAAACTATCCTACATTGCCACTGCATGTTTCCTGTCCTCCCCATGATGACCACCCCATGGTGCTTTTCTCCATTTTACATTGCCACTCACTGCCTATCATAATTCAGGCCCTCCGATTCACACCACCCCGTGATGTTTTTCTCACTCCTACTAGTGAATGGCCTGTTAGAAAGCCTTACAATGCGCAACACCAGCGAAGTTTTTCAGAAACCTATCCTACATTGCCAATGTACGTTGCCGACCTCCCCATGTTGACCACCCCGTGGTCCTTTTCTCCATCCCACATTGCCAATCACTGTATATCCTAAATCAGAACATCTGATTCAAGCCACCCCGTGAAGTTTTTCTCAATCCTACTAGTGAATGGCCTGTTAGAAACCCTTACAGTGCGCACCACCCCGTGATGTTTTTCAGAAAACTATCCTACATTGCCACTGTATGTTTCCTGACCTCCCCATGCTGACCACCTTGTGGTGCTTTTCTCCATCCTATATTGCCACTCACTGCCTATCCTAATTCAGGCCCTCCGATTCACACCACCCCGTGATGTTTTTCTCACTCCTACTAGTGAATGGACTGTTAGAAACACTTACAATGTGCAACACCCCGCTTTTTTTTTTTTCTGAAACCTATCCTACACTGCCACGGCATGTTTTCAGACCTCCCCATGGTGACCACCCTGTGGTGATTTTCTCCATCCTACATTGCCACTCACTGCCTAACCTAATTCAGGCCTTACGATTCACACCACCCCGTGTTGTTTTTTTCAATCCTACTTGTGAATGGCTTGTTAGAAACAATTACAATGCGCACCACCCCGCGATGTTTTTCAGAAACCTATCCTACATTGCCAATGCATGTTTCCTGACCTCCCCATGCTGACCAACCCGTGGTGTTTTTCTGCATCCTACATTGCCAGTCACTGAATATACTAATTCAGAACATCTGACTCACACCACCCCGTGATGTTTTTCTGACTCCTACTAGTGAATGGCCTGTTAGAAACCCTTACAATGCGCACCACCCCCGGATGTTTTTCAGAAAACTATCCTACATTGCCACTGCATGTTTCCTGTCCTCCCCATGATGACAACCCCGTGGTGCTTTTCTCCATCCTACATTGTCACTGCCTATCATAATTCAGGCCCTCCGATTCACACCACCCCGTGATGTTTTTCTCACTCCTACTAGTAAATAGCCTGTTAGAAACCCTTACAATGCGCACCAACCCGTAATATTTTCAGAAAACTATCCCACATTGCCAATGCATGTTCCTGACCTCCCCATGCTGACCAACCCGTGGTGCTTTTCTACATCCTACATTGCCACTCACTGCCTATCCTTATTCAGGCGCTCCGATTCACACCACCCCGTTATGTTTTTCTCACTCCTACTAGTTAATGGCCTCTTAGAAACCCTTACAGTGCGCACCACCGCGTGATGTTTTTCAGAAAACTATCCTACATTCCCACTGCATGCTTCCTGACCTCCCCATGCTGACCACCCCGTGGTGCTTTTCTCCATCCTACATTGCCACTCACTGCCTATCATAATTCAGGCCCTCCGATTCACACCACCCCTTGATGTTTTTTCTCACAACCACTAGTGAATGGCCTGTTAGAAAGCCTTACAATGCGCACAACCAGCGATGTTTTTCAGAAACCTATCCTATATTGCCAATGTATGTTTCCCGACCTCCCCATGCTGACCACCCCGTGGTCGTTTTCTCCATCCTACATTGCCACTCACTGTATATCCTAATTCAGAACATCTGATTCAAACCACCCCGTGAAGTTTTTCTCAATCCTACTAGTGAATGGCCTGTTAGAAACCCTTACAATGTGCACCACCCCGTGATGTTTTTCAGAAAACTATCCTACATTGCCACTGCATGTTTCCTGACCTCCACATGCTGACCACCCTGTGGTGCTTTTCTCCATCCTACATGGCCACTCACAGCCTATCCTAATTCAGGTCCTCCGATTCACACCACCCCATGATGTTTTTCTCACTCCTAGTAGTGAATGGCCTGTTAGATACCCTTACAATGCGCACCACCCCCGATGTTTTTCAGAAACATATCCTACATTGCCCCTGCATGTTCCCTGCATCTCCATGCTGACCACCCCGTGGTGCTTTTCTCGATCCTACATTGCCATTCACTGCTTATCCTAATTCTGCCCCTCCGAATCACACCACCCCGTGATGTTTTTCTCACTCCTACTTGTGAATGACCTGTTAGAAACACTTACAATGCGCACCACCCAGCGATGTTTTTCAGAAACATATCCTGCATTGCCACTGCATGTTTCCTGACATCTCCATGCTCACCACACCTGGTGCTTTTCTCCATTCTACATTGCTTCTCACTACCTATCCTAATTAAGCCCCTCCATTTCACACCACCCATTGATGTTTTTCTCACTACTACTAGTGATTGGCCTGTTAGAAACGCTTTCATTGGGCACCACCATGCGATTTTTTTCAGAAACCCATCGTACATTGGCCTTGCATGTTTCCTGAAGTCCACATCCTAATCACCCCGTGGTGCTTTTCTACATCCTACATTGCCACTCACTGCCTATCCTGATGCAGGCCGTCCGATTCACACCACCCCGTGATGTTTTTCTCACTCCTACTTTTGAATGGCCTGTTAGAGACCCGTACAATGCGCACCACCCCGCGATGTTTTTCAGAAACCTATCCTACATTGCCACTGCATGTTTCCTGAACTCCCCATGCTGACCATCCCGTGGTGGTTTTCTCTATCCTACATTGCCACTCACTGCCTATCCTAATTCAGGTCCTCCTATTCACACCACCCCGTGAAGTTTTTCTCACTCCTACTAGTGAATGGCCTGTTAGATACACTTACAGTGCACACCACCCCGTGATGTTTTTCAGAAATCTATCCTATCTTGCCACTGCATATTTCGAGACCTCCCCATGCTGACCACCCTATGGTCCTTTTCTCCACCTACATTGCCACTCCCTTCCTATCCTAACTAAGGCCCTCCAATTCACACCACCCCGTGATATCTTTCTCACTCTTACTAGTGAATGGCCTGTTAGAAACCCTTACAATGCACACCACCCCACGAAGATTTTCAGAAACCTATCCTACATTGCCACTGCAAGTTTCCTGACCTCCCAATGTTGACGCCCCCATGGTGCTTTTCTCCATCCTACATTGCCACTCACTGCTTATCCTAATCCAGTCCCTCCAATTCACACCACCATGTGATGTTTTTCTCACTCCTACTAGTGAATGGCCGGTTAGAATCCGGTACAATGCGCACCACCCCACGATGGTTTTCAGAAACCTATGCTACATTGCCACTGCATGTTTCCTGACCTCCCCATGCTGAACACCCTGTGTTGCTTTTCTCCTTCCTACATTGCCACTCACTGCCTAATATAATTCAGGCCCTCTGATTCACACAACCCCGTGATGTTTTTCTCACTCCTAATAGTGAATGGCCTGTTAGAAACCATTACAATGCGCACCACCCCATGATGTTTTTCAGAAACATATCCTGCATTGCCACTGCATGTTTCTTGACATCTCCATGCTGACCACCCCGTGGTGCTTTTCTCCATTTTATATTGCCTCTCACTGCCTATCCTAATTAAGTCCCTCTGTTTCACACCACCCCTTGATGTTTTTCTCACTGCTACTAGTGAATGGCCTGTTAAAAACCCTTTCAATGGGCACCACCACGTAATTTTTTTCAGAAACCCATCTTATATTGGCCCTGCATGTTTCATGACTTCCGCATCCTAATCACCCTGTGGTGCTTTTCTACATCTTACAAAGCCACTCACTGCCTATCCTAATGCAGGCCGTCCGATTCACACCAACCCGTGATGTTTTTCTCACTCCTACAAGTGAATGGCCTGTTAGAAACACTTACAATGCGCACCACGCCGAGAGGTTTTTCAGAAACCTATCCTACATTGAAACTGCATGTTTCCGAACCTCCCCATGCTGACCACCCCGTGGTGCTTTTCTCCATCCTACATTGCCACTCACTGACTATTCTAATTCAGGCCCACCGATTCACACCAACCCGTGATGTTTTTCTTACTCCTATTAGTGAATGGACTGTTAGAAACCCTTACAATGTGCACCACCCCGTGATGTTTTTCAGAAAACTATCCTACATTGCCACTGCATGTTTCCTGACCTCCCCATGCTGACCACGCTGTGGTGCTTTTCTCCATCCTACATTGCCACTCACTGCCTATCCTAATTCAGGCCCTCCCATTCACACCATCCCGTGATGATTTTCTCACTCCTACTAGTGAATGGCCTGCTACAAACACTTACAATGCGCACCACCCCGCGATGTTTTTCAGAAACTTTTCCTACATTCCCACTGCATGTTTCCTGACCTCCACATGCTGACCACACCGTGGGGCTTTTCACCATTTTATGTTGCCACTCACTGCCTATCCTAATTCAGGCCCACCGATTCACAGCACCACGTGATGTTTTTCTCATTCTACTGGTGAATGGCCTGTTAGAAAGCCTCACAAGGCACACCACCCCGCGATGTTTTTCAGAAACCTGTCCTACATTGCCAATGCATGTTTCCTGAACTCCACATGCTGATCACCCCGTGGTGCTTTTCTCCATCCTACATTGCCACTCACTACCTATACTAATTCAGAACATCTGATTCACAACACCCCGTGATGTTATTCTTCATCCTACTAGTGAACGGCCTGTTAGAAATCCTTACAATGCGCACCACCTCATGACGTTTTTCAGAAAACTATCCTACATTGCCACTGCATGTTTCCTGTCCTCCCCATGATGACCACCCCATGGTGCTTTTCTCCATTTTACATTGCCACTCACTGCCTATCATAATTCAGGCCCTCCGATTCACACCACCCCGTGATGTTTTTCTCACTCCTACTAGTGAATGGCCTGTTAGAAAGCCTTACAATGCGCAACACCAGCGAAGTTTTTCAGAAACCTATCCTACATTGCCAATGTACGTTGCCGACCTCCCCATGTTGACCACCCCGTGGTCCTTTTCTCCATCCCACATTGCCACTCACTGTATATCCTAAATCAGAACATCTGATTCAAGCCACCCCGTGAAGTTTTTCTCAATCCTACTAGTGAATGGCCTGTTAGAAACCCTTACAGTGCGCACCACCCCGTGATGTTTTTCAGAAAACTATCCTACATTGCCACTGTATGTTTCCTGACCTCCCCATGCTGACCACCTTGTGGTGCTTTTCTCCATCCTATATTGCCACTCACTGCCTATCCTAATTCAGGCCCTCCGATTCACACCACCCCGTGATGTTTTTCTCACTCCTACTAGTGAATGGACTGTTAGAAACACTTACAATGTGCAACACCCCGCTTTTTTTTTTTTTCTGAAACCTATCCTACACTGCCACGGCATGTTTTCAGACCTCCCCATGGTGACCACCCTGTGGTGATTTTCTCCATCCTACATTGCCACTCACTGCCTAACCTAATTCAGGCCTTACGATTCACACCACCCCGTGTTGTTTTTTTCAATCCTACTTGTGAATGGCTTGTTAGAAACAATTACAATGCGCACCACCCCGCGATGTTTTTCAGAAACCTATCCTACATTGCCAATGCATGTTTCCTGACCTCCCCATGCTGACCAACCCGTGGTGTTTTTCTGCATCCTACATTGCCAGTCACTGAATATACTAATTCAGAACATCTGACTCACACCACCCCGTGATGTTTTTCTGACTCCTACTAGTGAATGGCCTGTTAGAAACCCTTACAATGCGCACCACCCCCGGATGTTTTTCAGAAAACTATCCTACATTGCCACTGCATGTTTCCTGTCCTCCCCATGATGACAACCCCGTGGTGCTTTTCTCCATCCTACATTGTCACTGCCTATCATAATTCAGGCCCTCCGATTCACACCACCCCGTGATGTTTTTCTCACTCCTACTAGTAAATAGCCTGTTAGAAACCCTTACAATGCGCACCAACCCGTAATATTTTCAGAAAACTATCCCACATTGCCAATGCATGTTCCTGACCTCCCCATGCTGACCAACCCGTGGTGCTTTTCTACATCCTACATTGCCACTCACTGCCTATCCTTATTCAGGCGCTCCGATTCACACCACCCCGTTATGTTTTTCTCACTCCTACTAGTTAATGGCCTCTTAGAAACCCTTACAGTGCGCACCACCGCGTGATGTTTTTCAGAAAACTATCCTACATTCCCACTGCATGCTTCCTGACCTCCCCATGCTGACCACCCCGTGGTGCTTTTCTCCATCCTACATTGCCACTCACTGCCTATCATAATTCAGGCCCTCCGATTCACACCACCCTTTGATGTTTTTTCTCACAACCACTAGTGAATGGCCTGTTAGAAAGCCTTACAATGCGCACAACCAGCGATGTTTTTCAGAAACCTATCCTATATTGCCAATGTATGTTTCCCGACCTCCCCATGCTGACCACCCCGTGGTCGTTTTCTCCATCCTACATTGCCACTCACTGTATATCCTAATTCAGAACATCTGATTCAAACCACCCCGTGAAGTTTTTCTCAATCCTACTAGTGAATGGCCTGTTAGAAATCCTTACAATGTGCACCACCCCGTGATGTTTTTCAGAAAACTATCCTACATTGCCACTGCATGTTTCCTGACCTCCACATGCTGACCACCCTGTGGTGCTTTTCTCCATCCTACATGGCCACTCACAGCCTATCCTAATTCAGGCCCTCCGATTCACACCACCCCATGATGTTTTTCTCACTCCTAGTAGTGAATGGCCTGTTAGAAACACTTACAATGTGCAACACCCTGCTTTTTTTTTTTTTTTCAGAAACCTATCCTACATTGCCACGGCATGTTTTCTGACCTCCCCATGCTGACCACCCTGTGGTGATATTCTCCATCCTACATTGCCATTCACTGCCTAACCTAATTCAGGCACTCCAATTCACACCACCCCGTGATGTTTTTCTCACTCCTACTAGTGAATGGCCTGTTAGAAACCCTTACAGGGTGCACCACCCCGTGATGTTTTTCAGAAAACTATCCTACATTGCCACTGTATGTTTCCTGACCTCCCCATGCTGACCACACTGTGGTGCTTTTCTCCATCCTATATTGCCACTCACTGCCTATCCTAATTCAGGCCCTCCGATTCACACCACCCCGTGATGTTTTTCTCACTCCTACTAGTGAATGGACTGTTAGAAACACTTACAATATGCAACACCCCGCTTTTTTTTTTTTTTCCGAAACCTATCCTACACTGCCACGGCATGTTTTCGGACCTCCCCATGGTGACCACCCTGTGGTGATTATCTCCATCCTACATTGCCACTCACTGCCTAACCTAATTCAGGCCTTACGATTCACACCACCCCGTGATGTTTTTTTCAATCCTAATTGTGAATGACTTGTTAGAAACAATTACAATGGGCACCACCCAGCGATGTTTTTCAGAAACCTATCCTACATTGCCAATGCATGTTTCCTGACCTCCCCATGCTGACCAACCCGTGGTGTTTTTCTCCATCCTACATTGCCAGTCACTTCCTATACTAATTCAGAACATCTGATTCACACCACCCCGTGATGTTTTTCTGACTCCTACTAGTGAATGGCCTGTTAGAAACCCTTACAATGCGCACCACCCCCGGATGTTTTTCAGAAAACTATCCTACATTGCCACTGCATGTTTCCTGTCCTCCCCATGAAAACCACCCCGTGGTGCTTTACTCCATCCTACATTGCCACTCACTGCCTATCATAATTCAGGCCCTCCGATTCACACCACCCCATGATGTTTTTCTCACTCCTACTAGTGAATAGCCTGTTAGAAACCCTTACAATGCGCACCAACCCGTAATATTTTAAGAAAATTATCCCACGTTGCCAATGAATGTTCCTGACCTCCGCATGCTGACCAACCCGTGCTGCTTTTCTACATCCTACATTGCCACTCACTGCCTATCCTTATTCAGTCGCTCCGATTCACACCACCCCGTTATGTTTTTCTCACTCCTACTAGTTAATGGCCTCTTAGAAACCCTTACAATGCGCACCACCGCGTGATGTTTTTCAGAAAACTATCCTACATTCCCACTGCATGCTTCCTGACCTCCCCATGCTGACCACCCCGTGGTGCTTTTCTCCATCCTACATTGCCACTCACTGCCTATCATAATTCAGGCCCTCCGATTCACACCACCCCTTGATGTTTTTCTCACAACCACTAGTGAATGGGCTGTTAGAAAGCCTTACAATGCGCACAACCAGCGATGTTTTTCAGAAACCTATCCTACATTGCCAATGCATGTTTCCCGACCTCCCCATGCTGACCACCCCGTGGTCGTTTTCTCCATCCTACATTGCCACTCACTGTATATCCTAATTCAGAAGATCTGATTCAAACCACCCCGTGAAGTTTTTCTCAATCCTACTAGTGAATGGCCTGTTAGAAACCCTTACAATGTGCACCACCCCGTGATGTTTTTCAGAAAACTATCCTACATTGCCACTGCATGTTTCCTGACCTCCACATGCTGACCACCCTGTGGTGCTTTTCTCCATCCTACATGGCCACTCACTGCCTATCCTAATTCAGGCCCTCCGATTCACACCACCCCATGATGTTTTTCTCACTCCTAGTAGTGAATGGCCTGTTAGAAACACTTACAATGTGCAACACCCTGCTTTTTTTTTTTTTTTTCAGAAACCTATCCTACATTGCCACGGCATGTTTTCTGACCTCCCCATGCTGACCACCCTGGGGTGATTTTCTCCTCCTACATTGCCATTCACTGCCTAACCTAATTCAGGCATTCCGATTCACACCACCCCGTGATGTTTTTTCACTCCTACTAGTGAATGGCCTGTTAGAAAGCCTTACAATGCGCAACACCAGCGAAGTTTTTCAGAAACCTATCCTACATTGCCAATGTACGTTGCCGACCTCCCCATGCTGACCACCCCGTGGTCCTTTTCTCCATCCCACATTGCCACTCACTGTATATCCTAAATCAGAACATCTGATTCAAGCCACCCCGTGAAGTTTTTCTCAATCCTACTAGTGAATGGCCTGTTAGAAACCCTTACAGTGCGCACCACCCCGTTATGTTTTTCAGAAAACTATCCTACATTGCCACTGTATGTTTCCTGACCTCCCCATGCTGACCACCCTGTTGTGCTTTTCTCCATTCTATATTGCCACTCACTGCCTATCCTAATTCAGGCCCTCCGATTCACACCACCCCGTGATGTTTTTCTCACTCCTACTAGTGAATGGACTGTTAGAAACACTTACAATGTGCAACACTCCGCTTATTTTTTTTTTTTCAGAAACCTATCCTACACTGCCACGGCATGTATTCGGCCCTCCCCATGATGACCACCCTATGGTGATTTTCTCCATCCTACATTGCCACTCACTGCCTAACCTAATTCAGGCCTTCCTATTCACACCACCCCGTGATGTTTTTTTCAATCCTACTTGTGAATGGCTTCTTAGAAACAATTACAATGCGCACCACCCCGCATTTTTTTCAGAAACCTATCCCACATTTCCACTGCACGTTTCCAGACCTCCCCATGCTGACCACCCCGTGGTGCTTTTCTCCATCCTATTTTGCCACTCACTGCCTATCATAATTCAGGCCCTCCGATTCACACCACCCCGTGATGTTTTTCTCACTCCTACTAGTGAATAGCCTGTTAGAAACCCTTACAATGCGCACCAACCCGTAATATTTTTCAGAAAACTATCCCACATTGCCAATGCATGTTCCTAACCTCCCCAAGCTGACCAACCCGTGGTGCTTTTCTACATCCTACATTGCCACTCACTGCCTATCCTTATTCAGGCGCTCCGATTCACACCACCCCGTTATGTTTTTCTCACTCCTACTAGTTAATGGCCTTTTAGAAACCCTTAAAATGCGCATCACCCCTGATGTTTTTCAGAAAACTATCCTACATTGCCACTGCATGTTTCCTGACCTCCCCATGCTGACCACCCTGTGGTGCTTTTCTCCATCCTACATTGCCACTCACTGCCTAAACTAATTCAGGCCCTCCGATTCACACCACCCCGTGATGTTTTTCTCACTCCTACTAGTGAACGGCCTGTTAGAAACCCTTACAATGCACACCACCCCGTGATGTTTTTCAGAAAACTATCCTACATTGCCACTGCATGTTTCCTGTCCTCCCCATGATAACCACCCCGTGGTGCTTTTCCCCATTTTACATTGCCACTCACTGCCTATCCTAAATCAGGCCCTCCGATTCACACCACCCCGTGATGTTTTTCAGACTCCTACTAGTGAATGGCCTGTTAGAAAACCTTACAAGGCACACCACCCCGCTTTTTTTTTCGGAAACCTATCCTACATTGCAACTGCATGTTTCCTGACCTCCCCATGCTGAGCACCCCGTGTTGCTTTTCTCCATCCTACATTGCCACTCACTGCCTATGCTGATTCAGGCCCTCTGATTCACA
This sequence comes from Cavia porcellus, assembly GCF_034190915.1. Lineage (NCBI taxonomy): Eukaryota > Metazoa > Chordata > Mammalia > Rodentia > Caviidae > Cavia > Cavia porcellus. The sequence continues at coordinate 100,880 of NW_026947848.1, read as the reverse complement.
CCACGCCGTGATGTTTTTCTCACTCCTACTAGTGAATGGCCTGTTAGAAAGCCTTACAATGTATACCACCCCGCGATGTTTTTCAGAAACCTATCCAACATTGCCAATTCATGTTTGCTGACTTCCCCATGCTGACCACACCGTAGTGCTTTTCTCCATCCTACATTGCCACTCACTGCCTATCCTAATTCAGAACATCTGATTCACACCACCCCGTGATGTTTTTCTCACTCCTACTAGTGAATGGCCTTTTAGAAACCCTTACAATGCGCACCACCCCGTCATGTTTTTCAGAAAACGATCCTACATTGCCACTGCATTTTTCTTGACCTCCCCATGCAGACCAGCCTGTGGAGATTTTCTCCATCCTACATTGCCACTCATTGCCTATCCTCATACAGGCCCTCTGATTCACACCACCCCGTGATGTTTTTCTCACTCCTACTAGTGAATGGCCTGTTAGAAACCCTTAAAATGCGCACCACCCCGTGAGGTAATTCAGGAAACTATCCTACATTGCAACTGCATGTTTCCTGTCCTCTCCATGATAACCACCCCGTGGTTCTTTTCTCCATCCTACATTGCCACTCAATGCCTTTTTTAAATCAGGCACTCCGATTCACACCAGCCCGTGATTTTTTCTGACACCTACAGATGAATGGCCTGTTAGAAACCCTTACAATGCGCACCACCCGGTTTTTTTTTTTTTTTTTTCAGAAACCTATCCTACATTGCCACTGCATGTTTCATGACCTCTCCATGCTGACCACACTGTGGTGCTTTTCTCCATCCTACATTGCCACTCACTGCCTATCCTAATTCAGAACATCTGATTCACACCATCCCGTGATGTTTTTCTCACTCCTACTAGTGAATGGCCTGTTAGAAACCCATACAATTCTCACCACCCGCAAAGTTTTTCAGAATCCTATCCTACATTGCCACAGCCTGAGTCCTGACCTCCCCATGATGACCATCCAATGGTGCTTTTCTCCATCCTGCATTGCCACTCACTGCCTATCCTAATTAAGTGCCTCCGATTCACACCACCACGTGTTGTTCTCACTCCTACTAGTGAATGGCCTGTTAGAAACCCTTACAATGCGCACCACCCAGTGATGTTTATAAGAAACCTATTCTACATTGCCTCTGCATGTTTCCTTACCTCCCCATGCTGACAAACCCGTGGTGCTTTTCTCCAACCTACATTGTCACTCACAGCCTATCCTAATTCAGACCCTCCGCTTCACACCACCCTGTGATGTTTTTTTCACTCCTACTTGTGAATGGCTTGTTAGAAAGCCTTTCAATGTGCACCACCCCGTGCTGTTTTTCAGAAACCTATCCTGCATTGCCATTACATGTTTCCTGACCTCCCCATGTTGACCACCCCTGGTGCTTTTCTCCATTCTTCATTGCCACCCACTGCCTATGCTAATTCAGCACCTCCGATTCACACCACCACGTGATGTTTTTCTCTCTCCTACTAGTGAATGGCCTTCGACAAACCCTTACAATGCGCACCACCCAACGATGTTTTTCAGAAACCTATCCTATATTGCCATTGCATGTTTCCTGACCTCCCCATGCTGACCACCCTGTGGTGATTTTCTTCATCCTACATTGCCACTCAAATCCTACCCTAATTCAGGCCCTCCGATTCACACCACGCTGTGATGTTTTATCACTCCTACTTGTGAATGGCATGTTAGAAAGCCTTACAATGTGCACCACTCCGTGATGTTTTTCAGAAACCTATCCTAAATTGCCATTACATCTTTACTTACCTCCCCATGTTGACCACCCCGTGGTGCTTTTCTCCATTCTTCATTGCCATTCACTGCCTATCCTAATTCAGACCCTCCAATTCACACCACCCCGTGATGTTTTTCTCACTCCTACTAGTGAATGGCCTGTTAGAAAGCCTTACAATGCACAATTCCCGGCGATGTTTTTCAGAAACCTATCCTACTTTGCCAATCATATTTCCTGACCTCCCCATGCTGACCACCCCGTGGTGCTTTTCTCCATCGTACATTGCTCTCACTGCCTATCATAATTCAGAACATCTGATTCACACGACCCCGTGATGTTTTTCTCAATCCTACTAGTGAAAGGCCTTGTAGAAACCCTTACAATGAGCACCACCCCGCAATGTTTTTCAGAAACCTATCCTACATTGCCACTGCATGTTTACTGACCTCCCCATCGTGAGCACGCCTTGGTGCCTTTCTCCATCCTACATTGCCACTCACTGCCTATCCTGATTCAGGCCCTCCGATTCACACCAGCCCATTATATTTTTCTCACTCCTACGAGGGAATGCCCTGTTAGAAACCCTTACAATGCACCCCACCCCGCGATGTTTTTCAGAAACCTATCCTACATTGCCATTGCATGTTTCCTGACTTCCCCATTTTCAAGAACCCGTGGTGCTTTTCTCCATCCTACATTGCCACTCATTGTCTCACTTGATTCAGGCCCTCCGATTCACAATACACAATGATGTATTTCTCACTCCTACTAGTTAATGGCCTATTACATACCCTTACAATGCGTCAAACCCCGCGATGTTTTTCAGAAACCGATCCTGCATTGCCACTGCATGATTTCTGACCTTCCCATCCTGACCACGCCGTGGTGCTTTTCTCCCTACTACATTGCAACCCACGGCCTATCCTGACTCAGGCCCTGCGATTCACAACTCCCCGTGATGTTTTTCTCACTCCTACTAGGGAAAGGCATGCTACAAACCCTTACCATGCGCACCACCCCGCGATGTTTTTCAGAAACATATCCTACATTGCCACTGCATGATTCCTGACCTGCCCATGCTGACCAACCCATGGTGCTTTTCTCCATCCTACGTTGCCACTCACTGCCTATCCTAATTCAGGCCCTCCTATTCACACCACCCCATGATGTTTTTCTCACTCCTACAAGTGAATGGCCTGTTAGAAACCCTTACAATGCGCACCACCCCACTTTTTTTTTTCAGAAACCTATCCTCAATTACCACTGCATGTTTCCTGACCTCCCCATGTTGACCACCCTGTGGTGCTTTTCTCCAGTCTTCATTGCCACGCACTGCCTATCCTAATTCAGGCCGTCCGATTCACACCACCCCGTGATGTGTTTTTCACTTCTACTTGGGAATGGCTTGTTAGAAAGCCTTACAATGCGCACCACCCGGCGATGTTTTTCAGAAACCTATCCTACATTGCCATTGCATGTTTCCTGACCTCCCCATGCTGACCACCCTGTGGTGCTTTTCTCCATCCTACATTGCCACTCACAGCCTATCGTAATTCAGGCCCTCCGGTTCACACCCCCTTCTGATGTTTTTTCACTCCTACTTGTGAATGGCTTGTTAGAAAGCCTTACAATGCGCACCACAACGCGATGTTTTTAAGAAACCTTTCCTAAATTGCCGTTACAGGTTTTCTGACCTCCACATGTTGACCACCCTGTGGTGCTTTTCTCCATCCTACATTGCCACTCACAGCCTATCCTAATTCAGGCCCTCCGGTTCACACCACCTTGTGATGTTTTTTCACTCCTACTTGTGAATGGCTTGTTAGAAAGCCTTACAATGCGCACCACACGGCGATGTTTTTAAGAAACCTATCCAAAATTGCTGCTACATGTTTCCTGACCTCCCCATGTTGACCACCCCGTGGTGCTTTTCTCCATTCTTCGTTGCCATTCACTGCCTATCCTAATTCAGCCCCTCCGATTCACACCACCCCTTGATGTTTTTCTCACTCCTACAAGTGAATGGCCTGTTAGAAACCCTTACAATGCGCACCACCCAACTTTTTTTTTTCAGAAACCTATCCTACATTGCCACTGCATGTTTCCTCACCTCCCCATGCTGACCACCCTGTGGTGCTTTTCTCCATCCTACATTGCCACTCATTGCCTATCCTCATTCAGAACATCTGATTCACACCATCCCGTGATGTTTTTCCACTCCTACTAGTGAATGGCCTGATAGAAACCCATACAATTCTCACCACCCGCGAAGTTTTTCAGAAACCTATCCTACATTGCCACTGCCTGAGTCCTGACCTCCCCATGATGACCATCCCATGGTGCTTTCCTCCATCCTACATTGCCACTCACTGCCTATCCTAATTCAGTGCCTCTGATTCACACCACCGCGTGATGTTGTTCTCACTCCTACTAGTGAATGGCCTGTTAGAAACCCTTACAATGCGCACGACCCAGTGATGCTTATCAGAAACCTATTCTACATTGCCTCTGCATGTTTCCTTACCTCCCCATGCTGACAAACGCGTGGTGCTTTTCTCCATCCTACATTGCAACTCACAGCCTATCCTAATTCAGACCCTCCGATTCACACACCCCTGTGATGTTTTTTTCACTCCTACTTGTGAATGGCTTGTTAGAAAGCGTTACGATGTGCACCACCCCGGGCTGTTTTTCAGAAACCTATCCTGCATTGCCATTACATGTTTCCTGACCTCCACATGTTGAACACCCCTGGTGCTTTTCTCCATTCTTCATTGCCACCCACTGCCTATCCTAATTCAGCACCTCCGATTCACACCACCACGTGATGTTTTTCTCTCTCCTTCTAGTGAATGGCCTTCTACAAACCCTTACAATGCGAACAACCCCGCGACGTTTTTCAGAAACCTATCATACATTGCCAATGCATGTTTCCTGACCTCCCCATGCTCACAAACCCGTGGTGCTTTTCTCCATCCTACATTGACACTCACTGTCTAACTTGATTCAGGCCTCCAATTCACACCACACCATGATGTATTTCTCACTCCTACTAGTAAATGGTCTGTTAGAAACCCTTACCATGCGCACTACGCCGAGATGTTTTTCAGAAATCTATCCTACATTGTCAATGCATGTTTCCTAACCTCCCAATCCTGACCACCCCGTGGTGCTTTTCTCCATCCAACATTGCCATTCATGGCCTATACTGATTCAGGCTCTGCGATTCACACCACCTGGTGATGTTTTTCTCACACCTACTAGTGAAAGGCCTTTTAGAAACCCTTATAATGAGCACCACCCCGCAATGTTTTTAAGAAACCTATCCTACATTAACACTGCATGTTTCCTGACCTCCACATCCTGACCACCCCTGTGGTGCTTTTCTCCATTTTACTTTGCCACTCACTGCCTGTCCTAATTCAGGCCCTCCTATTGACACCACCCCGTGATGTTTTTCTCACTCCTACTAGTGAATGGCCTGTAAGAAAACCTTACAATGCACAATACCCGGCGATGTTTTTCAGAAACATATTCTACTTTGAAAATGCATGTTTCCTGACCTCCCCATGCTGACCACCCCGTGGTGCTTTTCTCCATCCTACATTGCACTCACTGCCTATCATAATTCAGAACATCTGATTCACACAATCCCGTGATGTTTTTCTCACTCCTCCTAGTGAATGGTCTGTTAGAAACCCTAAAAATGCGCACCACCCCGTGATGTTTTTCAGAAAACTATCCTACATTGCCACTGCATGTTTCCTGTCCTCCCGATGATAACCACCCCGTGGAGCTTTTCTCCATCCTACATTGCCACTCAATGCCTATCTTAAATCAGGCGCTCCGATTCAGACCACCCCGTAATGTTTTTCTGACTCCTACAGATGAATGGCCTGTTAGAAACACTTACAATGCGCACCACCCGGTTTTTTTTTTTCAGAAACCTATCCTACATTGCCACTGCATGTTTCGTGACCTCCCCATGCTGACCACCCTGTGGTGCTTTTCTCCATCCTACATTGCCACTCACTGCCTATCCTAATTCAGAACATCTGATTCACACCATCCTGTGATGTTTTTCTCACTCCTACTAGTGAATGGCCTGTTAGAAACCCATATAAATCTCACCACCTGCGAAGTTTTTCAGAAACCTATCCTACATTGCCATTGCCTGAGTCCTGACCTCCCCATGATGACCATCCCATGGTGCTTTTCTCCATCCTACATAGCGACTCACTGCCTATCCTGATTCAGGCCCTCCGATTCACACCACGCCGTGATATTTTTCTCACTCCTACTAGTGAATGGAATGTTAGAAACCCTTACAATGCTCACAACCCGGCGATGTTTTGCATAAACCTATCCTATATTACCAATGCATGGGTCCTGTCCTCCGCAGGCTGACCACCCCTTGGTGCATTTCTCCATCCTAAATTGCCACTCACTGCCTATCCTAATTCAGGCCCTCCGATTCACACCACCCCGAGATGATTTTCTCACTCCTACTAGTGAATGGCCTGCTACAAACACAATGCGCACAACCCCGCGATGTTTTTCAGAAACCTATCGACATTGCATTTGCTTGTTTCCTGACATCACCATGCTCACCAACCCTTGGTGCCTTTCTCCATCCTACATTGCCACTCACTGCCTATCCTAATTCAGGCCCTCCGATTCACACCACCCCGTGATGTTTTTTTCACTTCTACTTGGGAATGGCTTTGTAGAAAGCCTTACAATGCGCACCACCCAACGATGTTTTTCAGAAACCTATCCTATATTGCCATTGCATGTTTCCTGACCTCCCCATGCTGACCACCCTGTGGTGCTTTTCTTCATCCTACATTGCCACTCAAAGCCTATCCTAATTCAGGCCCTGCGATTCACACCACGCTGTGATGTTTTATCACTCCTACTTGTGAATGGCATGTTAGAAAGCCTTACAATGTGCACCACCCCGTGATGTTTTTCAGAAACCTATCCTAAATTGCCATTACATCTTTTCTGACCTCCCCATGTTGACCACCCCGTGGTGCTTTTCTCCATTCTTCATTGCCATTCACTGCCTATCCTAATTCAGCCCCTCCGATTCACACCACCCTGTGATGTTTTTCTCACTCCTACTAGTGAATGGCCTGTTAGAAAGCCTTACAATGCGCAGTTCCCGGCGATGTTTTTCAGAAACACATCCTACTTTGCCAATCATATTTCCTGACCTCCCCATGCTGACCACCCCGTGGTGCTTTTCTCCATCCTACATTGCACTCACTGCCTATCATAATTCAGAACATCTGATTCACACGACCCCATGATGTTTTTCTCACTCCTACTAGTGAAAGACCTTTTAGAAACCCTTACAATGCACCCCACCCTGCGATGTTTTTCAGAAACCTATCCTACATTGCCAATGCATGTTTTCTGACCTCCCCATCTGACCACCCCTTAATCCTTTTCTCCATCCTACATTGCCACTCACTGCCTATCCTGATTCAGGCCCTCTGATTCACACCACCCTGTGATGTTTTTCTCACTTCTACTAGTGAATGGCCTGTTAGAAACACTTAGAATGCGCACCACCCCGGGATGTTTTTCAGAAACATATCCTACATTGCCACTGCATGTTTTCGGACCTCCCCATCCTGACCACCCCGTGGTCCTTTTCTCCATCATACATTGCCACTCACTGCCAATACTGATTCAGGCCCTGCGATTCACACCACCCCGTGATGTTTTTCACAATCCTACTAGTGAAAGGCCTTGTAGAAACCCTTACAATGAGCACCACCCCCAATGTTTTTCAGAAACCTATCCTACATTGCCACTGCATGTTTCCTGACCTCCCCATCGTGAGCACCCCTTGGTGCCTTTCTCCATCCTACATTGCCACTCACTGCCTATCCTGATTCAGGCCCTCTGATTCACACCAGCCCATTATATTTTTCTCAGTCCTACTAGGGAATGCCCTGTTAGAAACCCTAACAATGCACCCCACCCCGCAATGTTTTTCAGAAACCTATCCTACATTGCCATTGCATGTTTCCTGACTTCCCCATTTTCAAGAACCCATGGTTCTTTTCTCCATCCTATGTTGCCATTCACTGCCTATCCTAATTCAGGTCCTCCTATTCACACCACCCCGTGAAGTTTTTCTCACTCCTACTAGTGAATGGCCTGTTAGAAAGCCTTACAATGCACACCACTCGGCGATGTTTTTCAGAAAGCTATCCTACATTGCCAATGCATGTTTCCTGACCTTCGCATGCTGACCACCCCTTGGTGCATTTCTCCACCCTACATTGCCACTCACTGTCTATCCTAATACAGAACATCTGATTCAAACCACCCCGTGATCTTTTTCTCACTCCTACTAGTGAATGGCTTGTTAGAAAAACCTTACAATGCGCACCACCCCGTGATGTATTTCAGAAAACTATCCTACATTGCCACAGCATGTTTCCTGACCTCCCCATGCTGACCACCCTGTGGTGCTTTTCTCCATCCTACATTGCCACTCACTGCCTATCCTAATTCAGGCCCTCAGATTCACAAGACCACGTGATGTTTTTCTCACTCCTACAAGTGAATGCCCTGTTAGAAACCCTTACAATGCGCACCACCCCACTTTTTTTTTCAGAAACCTATCCTACATTACCACTGCATGTTTCCTGACCTCCCCATGTTGACCACACTGTGGTGCTTTTCTCCATTCTTCATTGCCACGCACTGCCTATCCTAATTCAGGCCGTCCGATTCACACCACCCCGTGATGTGTTTTTCACTACTACTTGGGAATGGCTTGTTAGAAAGCCTTACAATGCGCACCACACCGCGATGTTTTCAAGAAACCTATCCTAAATTAGCGTTACATGTTTCCTGACCTCCCCATGTTGACCACCCCGTGGTGCTTTTCTCCATTCTTCATTGCCATACACTGCCTATCCTAATTCAGCCCCTCCAATTTACACCACCCCGTGATGTTTTTCTCACTTCTACTAGTGAATGGCCTGTTAGAAAGCCTTACAATGCGAAACACCCGGTGATGTTTTTCAGAAACCTATCCTACATTGCCACTGCATGTTTCCTGACCTCCCCATCCTGACCACCCCGTGGTGCTTTTCTCCATCCTACATTGCGACTCACGGCCTATCCTTATTCAGGCCCTCCGATTCACACAACCCCGTGATGTTTTTCTCACTCCTACTAGTGAAAAGCCTTTTAGAAATTTTTACAATGAGCACCACCCTGCAATGTTTTTCGGAATCCTATCCTACATTGCCACTGCATGTTTCCTGACCTTCCCATGCTGACCACCCCGTGGTGCTTTTCTCCATCCGATATTGCCACTCACTGTCTATCTTGATTCAGGCCCTTCGATTTACACCACACCATGATGTATTTCTCACTTCTACTATTGAATGGCCTGTTACAAACCCTTACAATGCGCCCCACCCCACGATGATTTTTAGAAACCCATCCTACTTTGCCCCTGCATGTTCTGACCTCCACATCCTGACCACCCCTTGGTCCTTTTTTCCATAATACATTGCCACTCACTGCCTATCCTGATTCAGGCCCTCCGATTCACACCACCCTGTGATGTTTTTCTCACTTCTACTCGTGAATGGCCTGTTAGAAACCCTTACAATGCGCACCACCCGGAGATGTTTTTCAGAAACCTATCCTACATTGCCAATGCATGTTTCTTGACCTCCCCATGCTGACCACCCCTTGGTCCTTTTCTCCATAATACATTGCCACTCACTGCCTATCCTGATTCAGGGCCTCCAATTCACACCACCCCGTTATATTTTTCTCACTCCTTCTAGTTTATGGCCTGTTAGAAACACTTACAATGCGCACCACCCCGCGATGTTTTTCAGAAACCTATCCTACATTGCCACTGCATTTTGTCTTTCCTCCCCATGAGACCATCCCGTGGTGCTTTTTTTGCATCCTACATTGCCACTCACAGCCTATCCTTATTCAGGCCCTTTGATTCACACCACCCGTGATGTATTTTTCACTCCTATTTGTGAATGGCTTGTTAGAAATCCTTACAATGGGCACCACCCCGCGATGTTTTTCAGAAACCTATCCTACATTGCCACTGCATGTTTCCTGACCTCCCCATATTGACCACCCCGTGCTGCTTTTCTCCATTCTTCATTGCCACTCACTGCCTATCCTAATTCAGCCCCTCCGATTCACACCACCCCGTGATGTTTTTCTCAATCCTACTAGTGAAAGGCATTTTAGAAACCCTTACAATGAGCACCACCCCGCAATGTTTTTCAGAAACCTATCCTACTTTGCCACTGCAAGTTTCCTGACCGCCCCATTCTGAACACCCTGTGGTGCCCTTCTCCATCCTACATTGCCACTCACTGCCTATCCTGATTCAGGCCCTCTGATTCACACCAGCCCATTATATTTTTCTCACTCCTACTAGGGAATGCCCTGTTAGAAACCCTTACAATGCGCCCAACGCCACGATGCTTTTCAGAAACCTATCCTACATTGCCACTGCATGTTTCCTGACCTCCTATGCTGACCACACCGTGGTGCTTTTCTCCATTTTACGTTGCAACTCAGTGCCTAACCTAATTCAGACCCTCCGATTCACACCACACCGTGATGTTTTTCTCACTCCTACCAATGAAGCGCCTGTTAGAAAGCCTTACAATGCGCACCACCCGGTGATGTTTTTCAGAAAACTATCCGACATTGCCACTGCATGTTTCCTGACCTCACCATCCTGACCACCCCGTGGTGCTTTTCTCCATCCTACATTGCCACTCACTGCCTATCCTGATTCATGCCCTCGGATTCACACCTCCCTGTTATATTTTTCTCACTGCTACTAGTGAATGGCCTGTTAGAAACTTTTACCATGCGCACCACCCTGCCAAGTTTTTCAGAAACCTATCCTACATTGCCACTGCATGTTTCCTGACCTCCCCATGATGACCACCCCGATGTGCTTTTCTCCATCCTACATTGCCACTCACTGCCATTCCTAATTCAAGCCCTGAGATTCACACCTCCCCGTGATGTTTTTCTCACTCCTAATAGTGAATGGCCTGTTAAAACCCTTACCATGCGCACCACCACGTGATGTTTTTCAGAAAACTATCCTACATTGCACCTGTATGTTTCATATTCTACACATGCTGACTACCCTGTGGTGCTTTTCTCCATCCTACATTGCCACTCACTGCCTATCGTGATTCAGGCCCTCCGTTTCACACCACAGTGTTATATTTTTCTCACTCCTACTAGTGAATGGCCTGTTAGAAATCTTACCATGCGCACCACCTCGTGATGTTTTTCTGAAACTTATCCTACATTGCCACTGCATGTTTGCAGACCTCCGCATTCTGACCACACCGTGGTGCTTTTTTCCATCCTACATTGCCACTCACAGCTTATACTAATTCAGGCCCTCCGATTCACACCACCATGTTATGTTTTTTTCACTCCTACTTGTGGGTGGCTTGTTAGAAAATCTTACAATGCGCACCACCTCGCGATGTTTTTCAGAAACCTGTCCTACATTGCCACTGCATGTTTCCTGACTTCCCCATGTTGATCACCCCTTGGTGCTTTTCTCCATTCTTCATTGCCACTCACTGCCTATCCTAATTCAGGCACTCTGATTCACACCACCCCGTGATGTTTTCCTCAATCTTACTAGTGAATGGCCTGTTAGAAACGCTTACAATGTGCCCCACCCCGCGATGTTTTTCAGAAACCTGTCCTACATGGCCACTGCATGTTTCCAGACATCCCCATCCTGAATACCCTGTGGTGCTTTTCTCCATCCTACATGGCCACTCACTGCCTATCCTGATTCGGGCCCTCCAATCACACAACCCCGTGATGTTTTTCTCACTTCTACAAGTGAATGCCCTGTTAGAAACCCTTACATTGCGCACCACCCCGCGATGTTTTTCAGAAACCTATCCTACATTGCCACTGCATGTTTCCTGACCTCACCATGCTGTCCACCCCGTGGTCCTTTTCTCCATCCTACATTGCCACTCACTGCCTATCATAATTCAGGCCCTCCGATTCACACCAACCCGTGATATTTTTCTCACTCCTACCTGTTAACCGGCTGTCAGAAACCATTACAATGAGCACCACCCGAGGATGTTTTTTAAAAACCTATCCTACATTGCCAATGCATGTTTCCTGACCTCCCCATGCTGACCACCCTTTGGTGCTTTTCTCCATCCTACATTGCCACTCACTGCCTATCATAATTCAGAACATCTGATTCACACCATCCAGTGATGTTTTTCTCACTCCTCCTTGTGAATGGTCTGTTAGAAACACTTAAATGCGCACCACTCCGTGATGTTTTTCAGAAAACTATCCTTCATTGCCACTGCATGTTTCCTGTCCTCCCCATGGTAACCACCCCGTGGTGCTTTTCTCCATCCTACATTGCCACTCACTGCCTATCCTAATTCAGGTGCTCCGATTCACACCACCGCGTCATGTAGTTCTCACTCCTACTAGTGAATGGCCTGTTAGAAAACCTTACAATGCGCACCACCCAGTGATGCTTATCAGAAACCTATTCTACATTGCCTCTGCATGTTTCCTTACCTCCCCATGCTGACAAACGCGTGGTGCTTTTCTCCATCCTACATTGCCACTCACAGCCTATCCTAATTCAGACCCTCCGATTCACACCACCCTGTGATGTTATTTTCACTCCTACTTGTGAATGGCTTGTTAGAAAGCCTTACAATGTGCACCACCCCGTGCTGTTTTTCAGAAACCTATCCTGCATTGCCATTACATGTTTCCTGACCTCCCCATGTTTACCACCCCTGGTGCTTTTCTCCATTCTTCATTGCCACCCACTGCCTATCCTAATTCAGCACTTCCGATTCACACCACCACGTGATGTTTTTCTCTCTCCTACTAGTGAATGGCCTTCTACAAACCCTTACAGTGCGAACAACCCGGCGATGGTTTTCAGAAACTTATCGTACATTGCCAATGCATGTTTCCTGACCTACCCATGCTCACCAACCCGTGGTGCTTTTCTCCATCCTACAATGACACTCACTGTCTAACTTGATTAAAGCCCTCCAATTCACACCACACCATGATGTATTTCTCACTCCTACTAGTAAATGGTCTGTTAGAAACCCTTACCATGCGCACTATGCCGAGATGTTTTTCAGAAACCTATCCTACATTTCCACTGCATGTTTCCTGACCTCACCATGCTGTCCACCCCGTGGTCCTTCTCTCCATCTTACATTGCCACTCACTGCCTATCATAATTCAGGCCCTCCGATTCACACCACCCCGTGATGTTTTTCTCACTCCTACCTGTGAATTGGCTGTCAGAAACCCTTACAATGAGCACCACCTGAGGATGTTTTTTAAAAAATTATCCTACATTGCCAATGCATGTTTCCTAACCTCCCCATGCTGACGACCCTGTGGTGCTTTTCTCCATTCTACATTGCCACTCAATGCCTATCCTAAATCAGGCGCTCCGATTCACACCACCCCGTGATGTTTTTCTGACTCCTAAAGATGAATGACCTGTTAGAAACCCTTACAATGCGCACCACAGGGCTTTTTTTTTTTCAGAAACCTATCCTACATTGCCACTGCATGTTTCGTGACCTCCCCATGCTTTCCACCCCGTGGTGCTTTTCTCCATCCTACATTGCCACTCACTGCCTATCCTAATTCAGAACATCTCATTCACACCCTCCCGTGATGTTTTTCTCACTCCTACTAGTGAATGGCCTGTTAGAAACCCATACAATTCTCACCACCCGCGATGATTTTCATAAACGTATCCTACGTTGCCACTGCCTGAGTCCTGACCTCTTCATAATGACCATCCCGTGGTGCTTTTCTCCATCCTACATAGCGACTCACTGCCTATCCTGATTCAGGCCCTCCGATTCACACCACGCCGTGATATTTTTCTCACTCCTACTAGTGAATGGAATGTTAGAAACCCTTACAGTGCGCACCACCCGGCGATGTTTTTCATAAACCTATCCTACATTGCCAATGCATGGGTCCTGATCTCCGCATGCTGAGCAACCCTTGGTGCATTTCTCCATCCTAAATTGCCACTCACTGTCTATCCTAATTCAGAACATCTGGTTCAAACCACCCCGTGATGTTTTTCTCACTCCTACTAGTGAATGGCCTGTTAGAAAACCCTTACAATGCGCACCATCCCGTGATGTTTTTCAGAAAACTATCCTACATTGCCACTGCATGTTTCCAAACCTCCCCATGCTGACAACACTGTGGTGCTTTTCTCCATCCTACATTGCCACTCACTGCCTATCCTAATTCAGGCCCTCGGATTCACAACACCCCGTGATGTTTTTCTCACTCCAACAAGTGAATGGCCTGTTAGAAACCCTTACAATGCGCACCACCCCACTTTTTTTTTTCAGAAACATATCCTATTACCACTGCATGTTTCCTGACCTCCCCATATTGACAACCCTGTGGTGCTTTTCTCCATCCTACATTGCCACTCAATGCCTATCCTAATTCAGGCCCTCGGATTCACAAAACCCCGTGATGATTTTCTCAGTCCTACTAGTGAATGGCCTGCTACAAACACTTACAATGCGCACAACCCCGCGATGTTCTTCAGAAACCTATCCTACATTGCATTTGCTTGTTTCCTGACATCCCCATGCTCACCAACCCGTTGTGCTTTTCTCCATCCTACATTGCCACTCACTGCCTATCCTGATTCAGGCCCTCCGATTCACACCACCCTGTGATGTTTTTCTCACTTCTACTAGTGAATGGCCTGTTAGAAACACTTACAATGCGCACCACCCCGCGATGTTTTTCAGAAACCTATCCTACATTGCCACTGCATGTTTCCTGACCTCCCCATCCTGAGCACAACTTGGTGCCTTTCTCCATCCTACATTGCCACTCACTGCCTATCCTGATTCAGGCCCTCCGATTCACACCAGCCCATTATATTTTTCTCACTCCTACTAGGGAATGCCCTGTTAGAAACCTTTACAATGCACCCCACCCCGCGATGTTATTCAGAAACCTATCCTACATTGCCATTGCATGTTTCCTGACTTCCCCATTTTCAAGAACCCGTGGTGCTTTTCTCCATCCTACATTGCCACTCATTGTCTAACTTGATTCAGGCCCTCCGATTCACAATACACAAAGATGTATTTCTCACTCCTACTAGTTAATGGCCTGTTACATACCCTTACAATGCGTCCAACCCCGCGAAGTTTTTCAGAAACCGATCCTGCATTGCCAATGCATGTTTTCTGACCTTCCCATCCTCACCACCCCGTGGTGCTTTTCTCCCTACTACATTGCCACCCACGGCCTATCCTGACTCAGGCCCTGTGATTCACAACTCCCCGTGATGTTTTTCTCACTCCTACTAGGGAAAGGCATGCTACAAACACTTACCATGCGCACCACCGCGCGATGTTTTTCAGAAACATATCCTACATTGCCACTGCATGATTCCTGACCTCCCCATGTTGACCACCCCATGGTGCTATTCTCCATCCTACGTTGCCACTCACTGCCTATCCTAATTCAGGCCCTCCTATTTACACCACCTCGTGATGTTTTTCTCACTCCTACTAGTGAATGGCCTGTTTGAAAGCCTTAGAATGCACACCACTCGGCGATGTTTTTCAGAAACCTATCCTACATTGCCAATGCATGTTTCCTGACCTCCGCATGCTGACCACCCCTTGGTGCATTTCTCCACCCTACATTGCCACTCACTGTCTATCCTAATACAGAACATCTGATTCAAACCACCCCGTGATGTTTTTCTCACTCCTACTAGTGAATGGCTTGTTAGAAAAACCTTACAATGCGCACCACCCCGTGATGTATTTCAGAAAACTATCCTACATTGCCACTGCATGTTTCCTGACCTCCCCATGCTGACAACACTGTGGTGATTTTCTCCATCCTACATTGCCACTCACTGCCTATCCTAATTCAGGCCCTCCGATTCACAACACCTCGTGATGTTTTTCTCACTCCTACAAGTGAATGGCCTGTTAGAAACCCTTACAATGTGCACAACCCCACTTTTTTTTTTCAGCAACCTATCCTACATTACCACTGCATGTTTCCTGACCTCCCCATGTTGACCACCTTGTGGTGCTTTTCTCCATTCTTCATTGCCACGCACTGCCTATCCTAATTCAGGCCGTCTGATTCACACCACCCCGTGATGTGTTTTTCACTTCTACTTGGGAATGGCTTGTTAGAAAGCCTTACAATGCGCACCACCCCCCGATGTGTTTCAGAAACCTATCCTACATTGCCATTGCATGTTTCCTGACCTCCCCATGCTGACCACACTGTGGTGCTTCTCTCCATCCTACATTGCCACTCACAGCCTATCCTAATTCAGGCCCTCCGATTCACAACACCCCGTGATGTTTTTCTCACTCCTACAAGTGAATGGCCTGTTAGAAACCCTTACAATGTGCACAACCCCACTTTTTTTTTTCAGCAACCTATCCTACATTACCAATGCATGTTTCCTGACCTCCCCATGTTGACCACCTTGTGGTGCTTTTCTCCATTCCTCATTGCCACGCACTGCCTATCCTAATTCAGGCCGTCCGATTCACACCAGCCCGTCATGTGTTTTTCACTTCTACTTGGGAATGGCTTGTTAGAAAGCCTTACAATGCGCACCACCCCGCGATGTTTTTCAGAAACCTATCCTACATTGCCATTGCATGTTTCCTGACCTCCCCATGCTGACCACATTGTGGTGCTTCTCTCCATCCTACATTGCCACTCACAGCCTATCCTAATTCAGGCCCTCCGATTCACACCACCTTCTGATGTTTTTTCACTCCTACTTGTGAATGGCTTGTTAGAAAGCCTTACAAGCGCACCACACCGCAATGTTTTTAAGAAACCTATCCTAAATTACCGTTACATGTTTCCTGACCTCCCCATGTTGACCACCCCGTGGTGCTTTTCTCCATTCTTCATTGACGTTCACTGCCTATCCTAATTCAGCCCCTCCGATTCACACCACCCCGTGATGTTTTTCTCACTCCTACTAGTGAATGGCCTGTTAGAAACCCTTACAATGCGCACCACCCCACTTTTTTTTTCAGAAACCTATCCTACATTGCCACTGCATGTTTCCTCACCTCCCAATGCTGACCACCCTGTGGTGCTTTTCTCCCTCCTACATTGCCACTCAATGCTTATCCTAATTCAGGCCCTCCAATTCACACCACCCAGTTATGTTTTTCTCACTCCTACAAGAGAATGGCCTGTTAAAAACCCTTACAATGCACACCACCCGGCGATGTTTTTCAGAAACCTATCCTACATTGCCAATGCAGTTTTCCTGACTTCCCCATGCTGACCACCCCGTGGTGCTTTTCTCCATTATACATTGCCACTACCTGCCTATCCTGCTTCAGGCCCTCCAATTCACACCACCCCGTTATATTTTTCTCACTCCTACTAGTGAATGGCCTGTTAGAAACCCTTACAATGCGCACCACCCCGCAATGTTTTTCAGAAACCTATCCTACATTGCCAATGCATGTTTCCTGACCTCCCCTTGCTGACCACCCCTTGGTGCTTTTCTCCATCCTACATTGCCACTCACAGCTTATACTAATTCAGGCCCTTCGATTCACACCACCCAGTGATGTCTTTTTCACTCCTACTTGTGAATGGCTTGTTAGAAATCCTTACAATGGGCACCACCCCGCGATGTTTTTCAGAAACCTATCCTAAATTGCAACTGCATGTTTCCTGACCTCCCCATGTTGACCACCCCGTGGTGCTTTTCTCCATACTTCATTGCCACTCACTGCCTATCCTAATTCAGGCCCTCTGATTCAAACTACCACGTGATGTTTTTCTCACTCCTACTAGTGAATGACCAGCTACAAATCCTTACAATGCGCACCACCCCGTGATGTTTTTCAGAAACCTATCCTACATTGCCACTGCATGTTTCCTGACCTCAAAATGTTGACCACCCCGTGGTGCTTTTCTCCATCCTACATTGCCACTCACTGTGTATCTTGATTCAGGCCCTCCAATTCACACCACAACATGATGTATTTCTCACTGCTACTAGTGAATGGCCTGTTAGAAACGCTTACAATGCGCACTACCCCGGGATGTTTTTCAGAAACTTATCCTACATTGCCGCTGCATGTTTCCTGACCTCCCCATCCTGACCACCCCGTGGTGCTTTTCTCCCTCCTACATTGCCACCCACGGCCTATCCTGACTCAGGCCCTGCGATTCAAAACTCCCCATGATGTTTTTCTAACTCCTACTAGGGAAAGGCATGCTACAAACCCTTACCATGCTCACCACCCCGCGATGTTTTTCAGAAACATATCCTACGTTGCCACTGCATGATTCCTGACCTCCCCATGCTGACCACCCCATGGTGCTTTTCTCCATCCTACGTTGCCACTCACTGCCTAGCCTAATTCAGGCCCTCCTATTCACACCAACTCGTGATGTTTTTCTCACCCCTACTAGTGAATATCCTGTTAGAAAGCCTTACAATGCACACCACACGACGATTTTTTTCAGAAACCTATCCTACATTGCCAATGCATGTTTCCTCATCTCCGCATGCTGACCACCCCTTGGTGCATTTCTCAATCCTACATTGCTATTCACTGTCTATCATAATTCAGAACATCTGATTCAAACCACCCCGTGATGTTTTTCTCACTCCTACTAGTGAATGGCCTGTTAGAAAAACCTTACAATGTGCACCACCCCGTGATGTATTTCAGAAAACTATCCTACATTGCCACTGCATGTTTCCTGACCTCCCCATGCTGACCACCCTGTGGTGCTTTTCTCCATCCTACATTGCCACTCACTGCCTATCATAATTCAGAACATCTGATTCACACCATCCCGTGATGTTTTTCTCACTCCTCCTAGTGAATGATCTGTTAGAAACCCTTAAAATGCGCACCACCCCGTGATGTTTTTCAGAAAACTATCCTTCATTGCCACTGCATGTTTCCTGTCCTCCCCATGATAACCATCCCGTGGTGCTTTTCTCCATCCTACATTGCCACTCAATGCCTATTTAAATCAGGTGCTCTGATTCACACCACCCCGTGATTTTTTTCTGACTCCTACAGATGAATGGCCTGTTAGAAACCCTTACAATGCGCACCACCCGGGTTTTTTTTTCAGAAACCTATCCTATATTGCCACTGCATGTTTCGTTACCTCCCCATGCTGACCACCCTGTGGTGCTTTTCTCCATCCTACATTGCCACTTACTGCCTATCCTAATTCAGAACATCTGATTCACACCACCCCGTGATGTTTTTCTCACTCCTACTAGTGAATGGCCTGTTAGAAACCCATACAATTCTCACCATCCGCGAAGTTTTTCAGAAACCTAACCTACATTGCCACTGCCTGAGTCCTGACCTCCCCATGATGACTATCCCATGGTGCTTTTCTCCATCCTACATTGCCACTCACTGCCTATCCTAATTCAGGGCCTCCGATTCACACCACCGCGTGATGTTGTTCTCACTCCTACTAGTGAATGGCCTGTTGGAAACCCTTACAATGCGCACCACCCAGTGATGCTTATCAGAAACCTATTCTACATTGCCAATGCATGTTTTCTGACCTCCCCATCTGACCACCCCTTGATCCTTTTCTCCATTCTACATTGCCACTCACTGCCTATCCTGATTCAGGCTCTCCGTTTCACACCACCCTGTGATGTTTTTTTCACTTCTACTAGTGAATGGCCTGTTAGAAACACTTACAATGCGCACCACCCCGCGATGTTTTTCAGAAACCTATCCTACATTGCCACTGCATGTTTCCTGACTTCCCCATCCTGAGCACAACTTGGTGCCTTTCTCCATCCTACATTGCCACTCACTGCCTATCCTGATTCAGGCCCTCCGATTCACACCAGCCCATTATATTTTTCTCACTCCTACTAGGGAATGCCCTGTTAGAAACCTTTACAATGCACCCCACCCCGCGATGTTATTCAGAAACCTATCCTACATTGCCATTGCATGTTTCCTGACTTCCCCATTTTCAAGAACCCGTGGTGCTTTTCTCCATCCTACATTGCCACTCATTGTCTAACTTGATTCAGGCCCTCCGATTCACAATACACAATGATGTATTTCTCACTCCTACTAGTTAATGGCCTGTTACATACCCTTACAATGCGTCCAATCCCGCGAAGTTTTTCAGAAACCGATCCTGCATTGCCAATGCATGTTTTCTGACCTTCCCATCCTCACCACCCCGTGGTGCTTTTCTCCCTACTACATTGCCACCCACGGCCTATCCTGACTCAGGCCCTGTGATTCACAACTCCCCGTGATGTTTTTCTCACTCCTACTAGGGAAAGGCATGCTACAAACCCTTACCATGCGCACCACCGCGCGATGTTTTTCAGAAACATATCCTACATTGCCACTGCATGATTCCTGACCTCCCCATGTTGACCACCCCATGGTGCTATTCTCCATCCTACGTTGCCACTCACTGCCTATCCTAATTCAGGCCCTCTTATTTACACCACCCCGTGATGTTTTTCTCACTCCTACTAGTGAATGGCCTGTTTGAAATCCTTAGAATGCACATCACTCGGCGATGTTTTTCAGAAACCTATCCTACATTGCCAATGCATGTTTCCTGACCTCCGCATGCTGACCACCCCTTGGTGCATTTCTCCACCCTACATTGCCACTCACTGTCTATCCTAATACAGAACATCTGATTCAAACCACCCCGTGATGTTTTTCTCACTCCTACTTGTGAATGGCTTGTTAGAAAGCCTTACAAGTGCACCACACCGCAATGTTTTTAAGAAACCTATCCTAAATTGCCGTTACATGTTTCCTGACCTCCCCATGTTGACCACCCCGTGGTGCTTTTCTCCATTCTTCATTGACATTCACTGCCTATCCTAATTCAGCCCCTCCGATTCACACCACCCCTTGATGTTTTTCTCACTCCTACAAGTGAATGGCCTGTTAGAAACCCTTACAAAGCGCACCACTCCACTTTTTTTTTCAGAAACCTATCCTACATTGCCACTGCATGTTTCCTCACCTCCCAATGCTGACCACCCTGTGGTGCTTTTTTCCCTCCTACATTGCCACTCAATGCTTATCCTAATTCAGGCCCTCCAATTCACACCACCCAGTGATGTTTTTCTCACTCCTACAAGAGAATGGCCTGTTAAAAACCCTTACAATGCACACCACCCGGCGATGTTTTTCAGAAACCTATCCTACATTGCCAATGCAGGTTTCCTGACTTCCCCATGCTGACCACCCCGTGGTACTTTTCTCCATTATACATTGCCACTACCTGCCTATCCTCATTCAGGCCCTCCAATTCACACCACCCCGTTATATTTTTCTCACTCCTACTAGTGAATGGCCTGTTAGAAACCCTTACAATGCGCACCACCCAGCAATGTTTTTCAGAAACCTATCCTACATTGCCAATGCATGTTTCCTGACCTCCCCTTGCTGACCACCCCTTGGTGCTTTTCTCCATCCTACATTGCCACTCACAGCCTATACTAATTCAGGCCCTTCGATTCACACCACCCAGTGATGTCTTTTTCACTCCTACTTGTGAATGGCTTGTTAGAAATCCTTACAATGGGCACCACCCCGCGATGTTTTTCAGAAACCTATCCTAAATTGCAACTGCATGTTTCCTGACCTCCCCACGTTGACCACCCCGTGGTGCTTTTCTCCATACTTCATTGCCACTCACTGCCTATCCTAATTCAGGTCCTCTGATTCAAACTACCACGTGATGTTTTTCTCACTCCTACTAGTAAATGACCAGCTACAAATCCTTACAATGCGCACCACCCCGTGATGTTTTTCAGAAACCTATCCTACATTGCCACTGCATGTTTCCTGACCTCCAAATGTTGACCACCCCGTGGTGCTTTTCCCAATCCTACATTGCCACTCACTGTGTATCTTGATTCAGGCCCTCCAATTCACACCACAACATGATGTATTTCTCACTCCTACTAGTGAATGGCCTGTTAGAAACGCTTACAATGCGCACTACCCTGGGATGTTTTTCAGAAACCTATCCTACATTGCCGCTGCATGTTTCCTGACCTCCCCATCCTGACCACCCCGTGGTGCTTTTCTCCCTCCTACATTGCCACCCACGGCCTATCCTGACTCAGGCCGTGCAATTCAAAACTCCCCATGATGTTTTTCTAACTCCTACTAGGGAAAGGCATGCTACAAACCCTTACCATGCTCACCACCCCGCGATGTTTTTCAGAAACATATCCTACGTTGCCACTGCATGATTCCTGACCTCCCCATGCTGACCACCCCATGGTGCTTTTCTCCATACTACGTTGCCACTCACTGCCTAGCCTAATTCAGGCCCTCCTATTCACACCAACTCGTGATGTTTTTCTCACCCCTACTAGTGAATATCCTGTTAGAAAGCCTTACAATGCACACCACACGACGATTTTTTTCAGAAACCTATCCTACATTGCCAATGCATGTTTCCTCATCTCCGCATGCTTACCACCCCTTGGTGCATTTCTCAATCCTACATTGCTATTCACTGTCTATCCTAATTCAGAACATCTGATTCAAACCACCCCGTGATGTTTTTCTCACTCCTACTAGTGAATGGCCTGTTAGAAAAACCTTACAATGTGCACCACCCCGTGATGTATTTCAGAAAACTATCCTACATTGCCACTGCATATTTCCTGACCTCCCCATGCTGACCACCCTGTGGTGCTTTTCTCCATCCTACTTTGCCACTCACTGCGTATCATAATTCAGAACATCTGATTCACACCATCCCATGATGTTTTTCTCACTCCTCCTTGTGAATGGTCTGTTAGAAACACTTAAATGCGCACCACCCCGTGATGTTTTTCAGAAAACTATCCTTCATTGCCACTGCATGTTTCCTGTCCTCCCCATGATAACCATCCCGTGGTGCTTTTCTCCATCCTACATTGCCACTCAATGCCTATCTAAAATCAGGTGCTCTGATTCACACCACCCCGTCATGTTTTTCTGACTCCTACAGATGAATGGCCTGTTAGAAACCCTTACAATGCGCACCACCCGGGTTTTTTTTTCAGAAACCTATCCTATATTGCCACTGCATGTTTCGTTACCTCCCCATGCTGACCACCCTGTGGTGCTTTTCTCCATCCTACATTGCCACTCACTGCCTATCCTAATTCAGAACATCTGATTCACACCACCCCGTGATGTTTTTCTCACTCCTACTAGTGAATGGCCTGTTAGAAACCCATACAATTCTCACCATCCGCGAAGTTTTTCAGAAACCTAACCTACATTGCCGCTGCCTGAGTCCTGACCTCCTCATGATGACTATCCCATGGTGCTTTTCTCCATCCTACATTGCCACTCACTGCCTATCCTAATTCAGGGCCTCCGATTCACACCACCGCGTGATGTTGTTTTCACTCCTACTAGTGAATGGCCTGTTGGAAACCCTTACAATGCGCACCACCCAGTGATGCTTATCAGAAACCTATTCTACATTGCCTCTGCATGTTTCCTTACCTCCCCATGCTGACAAACGCGTGGTGCTTTTCTCCATCCTACATTGCCACTCACAGCCTATCCTAATTCAGACCCTCCGATTCACACCACCCTGTGATGTTATTTTCACTCCTACTTGTGAATGGCTTGTTAGAAAGCCTTACAATGTGCACCACCCCGTGCTGTTTTTCAGAAACCTATCCTGCATTGCCATTACATGTTTCCTGACCTCCCCATGTTGACCACCCCTGGTGCTTTTCTCCATTCTTCATTGCCACCCACTGCCTATCCTAATTCAGCACCTCCGATTCACACCACCACGTGATGTTTTTCTCTCTCCTACTAGTGAATGGCCTTCTACAAACCCTTACAATGCGAACAACACCGCGATGGTTTTCAAAAACCTATCGTACATTGCCAATGCATGTTTCCTGACCTCCCCATGCTCACCAACCCGTGGTGCTTTTCTCCATCCTACAATGACACTCACTGTCTAACTTGATTAAAGCCCTCCAATTCACACCACACCATGATGTATTTCTCACTTCTACTAGTAAATGGTCTGTTAGAAACCCTTACCATGCGCACTATGCTGAGATGTTTTTCAGAAACCTATCCTACATTTCCACTGCATGTTTCCTGACCTCACCATGCTGTCCACCCCGTGGTCCTTCTCTCCATCTTACATTGCCACTCACTGCCTATCATAATTCAGGCCCTCCGATTCACACCACCCCGTGATGTTTTTCTCACTCCTACCTGTGAATTGGCTGTCAGAAACCCTTACAATGAGCACCACCCGAGGATGTTTTTTAAAAACTTATCCTACATTGCCAATGCATGTTTCCTAACCTCCCTATGCTGACCTCCCTGTGGTTCTTTTCTCCATCCTACATTGCCACTCACTGCCTATCATAATTCAGAACATCTGATTCACACCATCCCATGATGTTTTTCTCACTCCTCCTAGTGAATGGTCTGTTAGAAACCCTTAAAATACGCACCACCCCGTGATGTTTTTCATAAAAGTATCCTACATTGCCACTGCATGTTTCGTGACCTCCCAATGCTTACCACCCCGTGGTGCTTTTCTCCATCCTACATTGCCACTCACTGCCTATCCTAATTCAGAACATCTGATTCACACCCTCCCGTGATGTTTTTCTCACTCCTACTAGAGAATGGCCTGTTAGAAACCCATACAATTCTCACCACCCGCGATGATTTTCATAAACGTATCCTACATTGCCACTGCCTGAGTCCTGACCTCTTCATGATGACCTTCCCGTGGTGCTTTTCTCCATCCTACATAGCGACTCACTGCCTATCCTGATTCAGGCCCTCCGATTCACACCACGCCGTGATATTTTTCTCACTCCTACTAGTGAATGGAATGTTAGAAACCCTTACAATGCGCACCACCCGGCGATGTTTTTCATAAACCTATCCTACATTGCCAATGCATGGGTCCTGATCTCCGCATGCTGACCACCCCTTGGTGCATTTCTCCATCATAAATTGCCACTCACTGCCTATCCTAATTCAGGCCCTCCAATTCACACCACCACGTGATGATTTTTCTCAGTCCTACTAGTGAATGGCCTGCTAGAAACACTTACAATGCGCACAACCCCGCGATGTTTTTCAGAAACCTATCCTATATTGCCATTGCATGTTTCCTGACCTCCCCATGCTGACCACCCTGTGGTGCTTTTCTTCATCCTACATTGCCACTCAAAGCCTATCCTAATTCAGGCCCTCCGATTCACACCACGCTGTGATGTTTTATCACTCCTACTTGTGAATGGCTTGTTACAAAGCCTTACAATGTGCACCACCCCGTGATGTTTTTCAGAAACCTATCGTAAATTGCCATTACATCTTTTCTGACCTCCCCATGTTGAGCACCCCGTGGTGCTTTTCTCCATTCTTCATTGCCATTCACTGCCTATCCTAATTCAGCCCCTCCGATTCACAAAACCCCGTGATGTTTTTCTCACTCCTACTAGTGAATGGCCTGTTAGAAAGCCTTACAATGCGCAATTCCCGGCGATCTTTTTCAGAAACATATCCTACTTTGCCAATCATATTTCCTGACCTCCCCATGCTGACCAACCCGTGGTGCTTTTCTCCATCCTATATTGCACTCACTGCCTATCATAATTCAGAACATCTGATTCACACGACCCCGTGATGTTTTTCTCACTCCTACTAGTGAAAGACCTTTTAGAAACCCTTACAATGCGCCCCACCCTGCGATGTTTTTCAGAAACCTATCCTACATTGCCAATGCATGTTTTCTGACCTCCCCATCTGACCACCCCTTGATCCTTTTCTCCATCCTACATTGCCACTCACTGCCTATCCTGATTCAGGCCCTCCGATTCACACCACCCTGTGATGTTTTTCTCACTTCTACTAGTGAATGGCCTGTTAGAAACACTTACAATGCGCACCACCCCGCGATGTTTTTCAGAAACCTATCCTACATTGCCACTGCATGTTTCCTGACCTCCCCATCCTGAGCACCCCTTGGTGCCTTTCTCCATCCTACATTGCCACTCACTGCCTATCCTGATTCAGGCCCTCCGATTCACACCAGCCCATTATACTTTTCTCACTCCTACTAGGGAATGCCCTGTTAGAAACCCTTACAATGCAACCCACCCCGCAATGTCTTTCAGAAAACTATCCTACATTGCCACTGCATGTTTCCTGACCTGTCCATGCTGACCACCCCGTGGTGCTGTTCTCCATCCTACATTGCCACTAACTGCTTATCCTAATCCAGGCCCTCCGGTTCACAACACCCTGTGATGTTTTTCTCACTCCTACTAGTGAATGGCCTGTTAGAAACACTTACAATGCGTACCACCCCGTGATGTTTTTCTCACTCCTACTAGTGAATGGCCGGTTAGAAATCCGTACAATGCGCACCACCCCTCGATGTTTTTCAGAAATGTATCCTACATTGCCACTGCATGTTTCCTGACCTCCCCATGCTAACCACCCCGTAGGGGTTTTTCTCCATCCTACATTGCCACTCGATGCCTATCCTAATTTAGGCCTTCTGATTCACACCACCCCGTGATGTTTTTCTCACTCCTACTAGTGAAACGCCTTTAAGAAACCTTACAATGCTCACCACCCCATGATGTTTTTCAGAAACCTAACCTACATTGCCACTGCATGTTTCCTGCCCTCCCCATGCTGACCACCCCTGGAGCTTTTCTTTATCCTACATTACCACTTATTGCCTATCCTGATTCAGCACCTCCGATTCACACCACACCGTGATGTTTTTCTCGCCCCTACTAGTGAGTTGCCTGTTTGAAATACTTACAGTGCGCTGAACCCTGCGATGTTTTTCAGAAACATATCCTACCTGCCACTGCATATTTCCAGACCTCCCTATGCTGACCACCCCATGGTGCTTTTCTCCTCCTACACTGCGACTCGGTGCCTATCCTAACTAAGTCCCTCCAATTCACACCACCCCGTGATGTCTTTCTCACTCCTACTAGTGAATGGCCTGTTAGAAACCCTTACAATGTGCACCACCCCGCAATGGTTTTCACAATCCTAACCTACATTGCCACTGCAAGTTTCCTGACCTCACAATGTGGACCACCCATGGTGCTTTTCTCCATACTACATTGCCACTCACTGCTTATCCTAATCCAGGCCCTCCGATTCACAACACCCTGTGATGTTTTTCTCACTCCTACTATTGAATAGCCTGTTAGAAACCCGTACAATGCGCACCACCCCACGATGTTTTTCAAAAACCTATCCTACATTGCCACTGCATGTTTCCTGACCTCCCCATGCTGACCACAGCATGGTGCTTTTCTCTTTCCTACATTGCCACTCACTGCCTATCCTAATTCAGGCCCTCCGAATCACACAACCCCGTGATGATTTTCTCACTCCTACTAGGGAATGGCCTGTTAGAAACCCTTACAATGCGCACGACACCGCGATGTTTTTCAGAAAATTATCCTGCATTGCCACTGCATGTTTCCTGACATCTCCATGCTGACCACCCCGTGGTGCTTTTCTCCATCCTACATTGCCACTCACTACCTATCCTAATTCTGCCCCTCCGATTAACACCACCCCTTGATGTTTTTCTCACTTCTACTAGTGAATGGCCTGTTAGAAACCTTTTCAATCGGCACCACCACGTGATTTTTTTCAGAAACCAATCTTACATTGGCCCTGCATGTTTCCTGTCTTCCACATCCTAATCACCCCGTGGTACTTTTCTCCATCCTACATTGCCACTCACTGCCTATCCTGATTCAGGCCCTCTGATTCACACCACCCAGTGATGTTCTTATCACTCCTACTAGTGAATGGCCTGTTAGAAACCCTTACAATGCGCACCATCTCGCGATGTTTTTCAGAAACCTATCGTAGATTGGCACTGCATGTTTTCTGACTTCCACACGCTGACAACCCAGTGGTGCTTTTCTCCATCTTAGATTGCCACTCACTGCCAATCCTGATGCAGGCATCCGATTCACAGCACCCCGTGATGTTTTTCTCACACCTACTCGTGAATGGCCTTTTAGAAACCCATAAATGAGCACCACCCCGCGATGTTTTTCAGAAACCTATCCTACATTGCCACTGCATGTTTCCTGACCTCCCCATGCTGACCACCCCGTGGTGTTTTTCTCCTTCCTACTTTGCCACTCACTGCCTAATATAATTCAGGCCCTCTGATTCACACAACCCCGTGATGTTTTTCTCACTCCTACTAGTGAATGGCCTGTTAGAAACCCTTAAAATGCACACCACCCCGTGATGTTTTTCAGAAACATATCCTGCATTGACACTACATGTTTTCTGACATCTACATGCTCACCACCCCGTGGTGTTTTTCTCCATTCTACATAGCCTCTCACTGCCTATTCTAATTAAGCCCCTCCGTTTCACACCACCCCTTGATGTTTTTCTCACTACTACTAGTGAATGGCCTGTTAGAAACCCTTTCAATGGGCACCACCACAGTAGGAGTGAGAAAAACATCACAGGGTGTTGTGAATCGGAGGGCCTGGATTAGGATAAGCAGTGAGTGGCAATGTAGTATGGAGATTTTTTTCAGAAACCCATCTTGCATTGCTACTGCATATTTCCTGACTTCCACATTCTAATCACCCCGTGGTGCTTTTCTACATCCTACATTGCCACTCACTGCCTATTCTGATGCAGGCCGTCCGATTCACACCACCCCATGATGTTTTTGTCAATCCTACTTGTGAATGGCCTGCTAGAAACCCATACAATGCGCACCAC
The DNA here is from genome assembly GCF_034190915.1 of Cavia porcellus. Classification (NCBI taxonomy): domain Eukaryota; kingdom Metazoa; phylum Chordata; class Mammalia; order Rodentia; family Caviidae; genus Cavia; species Cavia porcellus. Next base: position 72,204 of record NW_026947848.1, on the reverse strand, counting down.
CCTGCGATGTTTTTAAGACACCTATCCTACATTGCCACTGCATGTTTCCTGACCTCCCCATGCTGACCACCCCGTGGTGCTTTTCTCTTTCCTACATTTCCACTCACTGCCTATTCTAATTCAGGCCCTCCGATTCACACAACCCCGTGATGTTTTTCTCACTCCTGCTAGTGTATGGCCTGTTAGAAACCTTTACAATGCGCACAACCCCGCGATGTTTTTCAGAAACGTATCCTACATTGCCACTGCATGTTTCCTGCATCTCCATGCTGACTACCCCGTGGTGCTTTTCTCCATCCTACATTGCCACTCACTGCCTATCCTAATTCAGGCCCTCCGATTCACACCACCCCATGATGTTTTTCTCACTCCTACTAGTGAATGGCCTGTTAGAAACCTTTTCAATGGACACCACCACGCGATTTTTTTTCAGAAACCTATCTTACATTGGCCCTGCATGTTTCCTGACTTCCACATCCTAATCACCCCGTGGTACTTTTCTCCATCCTACATTGCCACTCACTGCCTATCCTGATTCAGGCCCTCCGATTCACAAAACCCTGTGATGTTTTTCTCACTCCTACTTGTGAATGGCCTGTTAGAAACCTGTACAATGCGCACCACCCCGCGATGTTTTTCAGAAACCTATCCTACATTGCCACTGCATGTTTCCTGACCTCCCCATGCTGACCATCCCGTGGTGCTTTTCTCTTTCCTACATTGCCACTCACTGCCTATTCTAATTCAGGCCCTCCGATTCACACAACCCCGTGATGTTTTTCTCACTCCTACTAGTGAATGGCCTGTTAGATACCCTTACAATGCGCACCACCCCCGATGTTTTTCAGAAACATATCCTACATTGCCCCTGCATGTTCCCTGCATCTCCATGCTGACCACCCCGTGGTGCTTTTCTCGATCCTACATTGCCATTCACTGCTTATCCTAATTCTGCCCCTCCGAATCACACCACCCCGTGATGTTTTTCTCACTCCTACTTGTGAATGGCCTGTTAGAAACACTTACAATGCGCACCACCCAGCGATGTTTTTCAGAAACATATCCTGCATTGCCACTGCATGTTTCCTGACATCACCATGCTCACCACACCTGGTGCTTTTCTCCATTCTACATTGCCTCTCACTACCTATCCTAATTAAGCCCCTCCATTTCACACCACCCATTGATGTTTTTCTCACTACTACTAGTGAATGGCCTGTTAGAAACGCTTTCATTGGGCACCACCATGCGATTTTTTTCAGAAACCCATCGTACATTGGCCTTGCATGTTTCCTGAAGTCCACATCCTAATCACCCCGTGGTGCTTTTCTACATCCTACATTGCCACTCACTGCCTATCCTGATGCAGGCCGTCCGATTCACACCACCCCGTGATGTTTTTCTCACTCCTACTATTGAATGGCCTGTTAGAGACCCGTACAATGCGCACCACCCCGCGATGTTTTTCAGAAACCTATCCTACATTGCCACTGCATGTTTCCTGAACTCCCCATGCTGACCATCCCGTGGTGGTTTTCTCTATCCTACATTGCCACTCACTGCCTATTCTAATTCAGGCCCTCCGATTCACACAACCGCGTGGTTTTTCTCACTCCTACTAGTGAATGGCCTGTTAGATACACTTACAGTGCACACCACCCCGTGATGTTTTTCAGAAATCTATCCTATCTTGCCACTGCATATTTCGAGACCTCCCCATGCTGACCACCCTATGGTCCTTTTCTCCACCTTCATTGCCACTCCCTTCCTATCCTAACTAAGGCCCTCCAATTCACACCACCCAGTGATATCTTTCTCACTCTTACTAGTGAATGGCAGGTTAGAATCCGGTACAATGCGCACCACCCCACGATATTTTTCAGAAACCTATGCTACATTGCCACTGCATGTTTCCTGACCTCCCCATGCTGAACACCCTGTGTTGCTTTTCTCCTTCCTACATTGCCACTCACTGCCTAATATAATTCAGGCCCTCTGATTCACACAACCCCGTGATGTTTTTCTCACTCCTAATAGTGAATGGCCTGTTAGAAACCATTACAATGCGCACCACCCCATGATGTTTTTCAGAAACATATCCTGCATTGCCACTGCATGTTTCTTGACATCTCCATGCTGACCACGCCGTGGTGCTTTTCTCCATTCTATATTGCCTCTCACTGCCTATCCTAATTAAGGCCCTCTGTTTCACACCACCCCTTGATGTTTTTCTCACTGCTACTAGTGAATGGCCTGTTAAAAACCCTTTCAATGGGCACCACCACGTAATTTTTTTCAGAAACCCATCTTATATTGGCCCTGCATGTTTCATGACTTCCGCATCCTAATCACCCTGTGGTGCTTTTCTACATCTTACAAAGCCACTCACTGCCTATCCTAATGCAGGCCGTCCGATTCACACCAACCCGTGATGTTTTTCTCACTCCTACAAGTGAATCGCCTGTTAGAAACACTTACAATGCGCACCACGCCGAGAGGTTTTTCAGAAACCTATCCTACATTGAAACTGCATGTTTCCGAACCTCCCCATGCTGACCACCCCGTGGTGCTTTTCTCCATCCTACATTGCCACTCACTGACTATTCTAATTCAGGCCCACCGATTCACACCAACCCGTGATGTTTTTCTTACTCCTATTAGTGAATGGACTGTTAGAAACCCTTACAATGTGCACCACCCCGTGATGTTTTTCAGAAAACTATCCTACATTGCCACTGCATATTTCCTGACCTCCCCATGCTGACCACGCTGTGGTGCTTTTCTCCATCCTACATTGCCACTCACTGCCTATCCTAATTCAGGCCCTCCCATTCACACCATCCCGTGATGATTTTCTCACTCCTACTAGTGAATGGCCTGCTACAAACACTTACAATGCGCACCACCCCGCGATGTTTTTCAGAAACTTTTCCTACATTCCCACTGCATGTTTCCTGACCTCCACATGCTGACCACACCGTGGGGCTTTTCACCATTTTATGTTGCCACTCACTGCCTATCCTAATTCGGGCCCACCGATTCACAGCACCACATGATGTTTTTCTCATTCTACTGGTGAATGGCCTGTTAGAAAGCCTCACAAGGCACACCACCCCACGATGTTTTTCAGAAACCTGTCCTACATTGCCAATGCATGTTTCCTTAACTCCACATGCTGATCACCCCGTGGTGCTTTTCTCCATCCTACATTGCCACTCACTACCTATACTAATTCAGAACATTTATTCACAACACCCCGTGATGTTATTCTTCATCCTACTAGTGAACGGCCTGTTAGAAATCCTTACAATGCGCACCACCCCATGACGTTTTTCAGAAAACTATCCTACATTGCCACTGCATGTTTCCTGTCCTCCCCATGATGACCACCCCATGGTGCTTTTCTCCATTTTACATTGCCACTCACTGCCTATCATAATTCAGGCCCTCCGATTCACACCACCCCGTGATGTTTTTCTCACTCCTACTAGTGAATGGCCTGTTAGAAAGCCTTACAATGCGCAACACCAGCGAAGTTTTTCAGAAACCTATCCTACATTGCCAATGTACATTGCCGACCTCCCCATGTTGACCACCCCGTGGTCCTTTTCTCCATCCCACATTGCCACTCACTGTATATCCTAAATCAGAACATCTGATTCAAGCCACCCCGTGAAGTTTTTCTCAATCCTACTAGTGAATGGCCTGTTAGAAACCCTTACAGTGCGCAACACCCCGTGATGTTTTTCAGAAAACTATCCTACATTGCCACTGTATGTTTCCTGACCTCCCCATGATGACCACCTTGTGGTGCTTTTCTCCATCCTATATTGCCACTCACTGCCTATCCTAATTTAGGCCCTCCGATTCACACCACCCCGTGATGTTTTTCTCACTCCTACTAGTGAATGGACTGTTAGAAACACTTACAATGTGCAACACCCCGCTTTTTTTTTTCTGAAACCTATCCTACACTGCCACGGCATGTTTTCAGACCTCCCCATGGTGACCACCCTGTGTTGATTTTCTCCATCCTACATTGCCACTCACTGCCTAACCTAATTCAGGCCTTACGATTCACACCACCCCGTGTTGTTTTTTTCAATCCTACTTGTGAATGGCTTGTTAGAAACAATTACAATGCGCACCACCCCGCGATGTTTTTCAGAAACCTATCCTACATTGCCAATGCATGTTTCCTGACCTCCCCATGCTGACCAAACCGTGGTGTTTTTCTGCATCCTACATTGCCAGTCACTGCCTATACTAATTCAGAACATCTGACTCACACCACCCCGTGATGTTTTTCTGACTCCTACTAGTGAATGGCCTGTTAGAAACCCTTACAATGCGCACCACCCCCGGATGTTTTTCAGAAAACTATCCTACATTGCCACTGCATGTTTCCTGTCCTCCCCATGAAGACAACCCCTTGGTGCTTTTCTCCATCCTACATTGTCACTGCCTATCATAATTCAGGCCCTCCGATTCACACCACCCCGTGATGTTTTTCTCACTCCTACTAGTAAATAGCCTGTTAGAAACCCTTACAATGCGCACCAACCCGTAATATTTTCAGAAAACTATCCCACATTGCCAATGCATGTTCCTGACCTCCCCATGCTGACCTACCCGTGGTGCTTTTCTACATCCTACATTGCCACTCACTGCCTATCCTTATTCAGGCGCTCCGATTCACACCACCCCGTTATGTTTTTCTCACTCCTACTAGTTAATGGCCTCTTAGAAACCCTTACAGTGCGCACCACCGCGTGATGTTTTTCAGAAAACTATCCTACATTCCCACTGCATGCTTCCTGACCTCCCCATGCTGACCATCCCGTGGTCCTTTTCTCCATCCTACATTGCCACTCACTGCCTATCATAATTCAGGCCCTCCGATTCACACCACCCCTTGATGTTTTTTCTCACAACCACTAGTGAATGGCCTGTTAGAAAGCCTTACAATGCGCACAACCAGCGATGTTTTTCAGAAACCTATCCTATATTGCCAATGCATGTTTCCCGACCTCCCCATGCTGACCACCCCGTGGTCGTTTTCTCCATCCTACATTGCCACTCACTGTATATCCTAATTCAGAACATCTGATTCAAACCACCCCGTGAAGTTTTTCTCAATCCTACTAGTGAATGGCCTGTTAGAAACCCTTACAATGTGCACCACCCCGTGATGTTTTTCAGAAAACTACCCTACATTGCCACTGCATGTTTCCTAACCTCCACATGCTGACCACCCTGTGGTGCTTTTCTCCATCCTACATGGCCACTCACAGCCTATCCTAATTCAGGCTCTCCGATTCACACCACCCCATGATGTTTTTCTCACTCCTAGTAGTGAATGGCCTGTTAGAAACACTTACAATGTGCAACACTCTGCTTTTTTTTTTTTTTTTTCAGAAACCTATCCTACATTGCCACGGCATGTTTTTCTGACCTCCCCATGCTGACCACCCTGTGGTGATATTCTCCATCCTACATTGCCATTCACTGCCTAACCTAATTCAGGCACTCCGATTCACACCACCCCGTGATGTTTTTCTCACTCCTACTACTGAATGGCCTGTTAGAAACCCTTACAGGTTGCACCACCCCGTGATGTTTTTCAGAAAACTATCCTACATTGCCACTGTATGTTTCCTGACCTCCCAATGCTGACCACACTGTGGTGCTTTTCTCCATCTTATATTGCCACTCACTGCCTATCCTAATTCAGGCCCTCCGATTCACACCACCCCGTGATGTTTTTCTCACTCCTACTAGTGAATGGACTGTTAGAAACACTTACAATATGCAACACCCCGCTTTTTTTTTTTTTTCCGAAACCGATCCTACACTGCCACGGCATGTTTTCGGACCTCCCCATGGTGACCACCCTGTGATGATTTTCTCCATCCTACATTGCCACTCACTGCCTAACCTAATTCAGGCCTTGCGATTCACACCACCCTGTGATGTTTTTTTCAATCCTACTTGTGAATGGCTTGTTAGAAACAATTACAATGGGCACCACCCAGCGATGTTTTTCAGAAACCTATCCTACATTGCCAATGCATGTTTCCTGACCTCACCATGCTGACCAACCCGTGGTGTTTATCTCCATCCTACATTGCCAGTCACTGCCTATACTAATTCAGAACATCTGATTCACACCACCCCGTGATGTTTTTCTGACTCCTACTAGTGAATGGCCTGTTAGAAACCCTTACAATGCGCACCACCCCCGGATGTTTTTCAGAAAACTATCCTACATTGCCACTGCATGTTTCCTGTCCTCCCCATGAAAACCACCCCGTGGTGCTTTACTCCATCCTACATTGCCACTCACTGCCTATTATAATTCAGGCCCTCCGATTCACACCACCCCGTGATGTTTTTCTCACTCCTACTAGTGAATAGCCTGTTAGAAACCCTTACAATGCGCACCAACCCGTAATATTTTCAGAAAACTATCCCACATTGCCAATGAATGTTCCTGACTTCCCCATGCTGACCAACCCGTGCTGCTTTTCTACATCCTACATTGCCACTCACTGCCTATGCTTATTCAGGCGCTCCGATTCACACCACCCCGTTATGTTTTTCTCACTCCTACTAGTTAATGGCCTCTTAGAAACCCTTACAATGCGCACCACCGCGTGATGTTTTTCAGAAAACTATCCTACATTCCCACTGCATGCTTCCTGACCTCCCCATGCTGACCACCCCGTGGTGCTTTTCTCCATCCTACATTGCCACTCACTGCCTATCATAATTCAGGCCCTCCGATTCACACCACCCCTTGATGTTTTTTCTCACAACCACTAGTGAATGGCCTGTTAGAAAGCCTTACAATGCGCACAACCAGCGATGTTTTTCAGAAACCTATCCTACATTGCCAATGCATGTTTCCCGACCTCCCCATGCTGACCACCCCGTGGTCGTTTTCTCCATCCTACATTGCCACTCACTGTATATCCTAATTCAGAACACCTGATTCAAACCACCCCGTGAAGTTTTTCTCAATCCTACTAGTGAATGGCCTGTTAGAAACCCTTACAATGTGCACCACCCCGTGATGTTTTTCAGAAAACTATCCTACATTGCCACTGCATGTTTCCTGACCTCCACATGGTGACCACCCTGTGGTGCTTTTCTCCATCCTACATGGCCACTCACTGCCTATCCTAATTCAGGCCCTCCGATTCACACCACCCCATGATGTTTTTCTCACTCCTAGTAGTGAATGGCCTGTTAGAAACACTTACAATGTGCAACACCCAGCTTTTTTTTTTTTTTTTTTTTTTTTTTCAGAAACCTATCCTACATTGCCACGGCATGTTTTCTGACCTCCCCATGCTGACCACCCTGGGGTGATTTTCTCCTCCTACATTGCCATTCACTGCCTAACCTAATTCAGGCACTCCGATTCACACCACCCCGTGATGTTTTTTCACTCCTACTAGTGAATGGCCTGTTAGAAAGCCTTACAATGCGCAACACCAGCGAAGTTTTTCAGAAACCTATCCTACATTGCCAATGTACGTTGCCGACCTCCCCATGCTGACCACCCCGTGGTCCTTTTCTCCATCCCACATTGCCACTCACTGTAAATCCTATATCAGAACATCTGATTCAAGCCACCCCGTGATGTTTTTCTCAATCCTACTAGTGAATGGCCTGTTAGAAACCCTTACAGTGCGCACCACCCCGTGATGTTTTTCAGAAACTATCCTACATTGCCACTGTATGTTTCCTGACCTCCCCATGCTGACCACCCTGTTGTGCTTTTCTCCATTCTACATTGCCACTCACTGCCTATGCTTATTCAGGCGCTCCGATTCACACCACCCCGTTATGTTTTTCTCACTCCTACTAGTTAATGGCCTCTTAGAAACCCTTACAATGCGCACCACCGCGTGATGTTTTTCAGAAAACTATCCTACATTCCCACTGCATGCTTCCTGACCTCCCCATGCTGACCACCCCGTGGTGCTTTTCTCCATCCTACATTGCCACTCACTGCCTATCATAATTCAGGCCCTCCGATTCACACCACCCCTTGATGTTTTTTCTCACAACCACTAGTGAATGGCCTGTTAGAAAGCCTTACAATGCGCACAACCAGCGATGTTTTTCAGAAACCTATCCTACATTGCCAATGCATGTTTCCCGACCTCCCCATGCTGACCACCCCGTGGTCGTTTTCTCCATCCTACATTGCCACTCACTGTATATCCTAATTCAGAACACCTGATTCAAACCACCCCGTGAAGTTTTTCTCAATCCTACTAGTGAATGGCCTGTTAGAAACCCTTACAATGTGCACCACCCCGTGATGTTTTTCAGAAAACTATCCTACATTGCCACTGCATGTTTCCTGACCTCCACATGCTGACCACCCTGTGGTGCTTTTCTCCATCCTACATGGCCACTCACTGCCTATCCTAATTCAGGCCCTCCGATTCACACCACCCCATGATGTTTTTCTCACTCCTAGTAGTGAATGGCCTGTTAGAAACACTTACAATGTGCAACACCCAGCTTTTTTTTTTTTTTTTTTTTTTTTTTCAGAAACCTATCCTACATTGCCACGGCATGTTTTCTGACCTCCCCATGCTGACCACCCTGGGGTGATTTTCTCCTCCTACATTGCCATTCACTGCCTAACCTAATTCAGGCACTCCGATTCACACCACCCCGTGATGTTTTTTCACTCCTACTAGTGAATTGCCTGTTAGAAAGCCTTACAATGCGCAACACCAGCGAAGTTTTTCAGAAACCTATCCTACATTGCCAATGTACGTTGCCGACCTCCCCATGCTGACCACCCCGTGGTCCTTTTCTCCATCCCACATTGCCACTCACTGTAAATCCTAAATCAGAACATCTGATTCAAGCCACCCCGTGATGTTTTTCTCAATCCTACTAGTGAATGGCCTGTTAGAAACCCTTACAGTGCGCACCACCCCGTGATGTTTTTCAGAAAACTATCCTACATTGCCACTGTATGTTTCCTGACCTCCCCATGCTGACCACCCTGTGGTGCTTTTCTCCATTCTATATTGCCACTCACTGCCTATCCTAATTCAGGCCCTCCGATTCACACCACCCCGTGATGTTTTTCTCACTTCTACTAGTGAATGGATTGTTAGAAACACTTACAATGTGCAACACTCCGCTTATTTTTTTTTTTTTCAGAAACCTATCCTACACTGCCACGGCATGTATTCGGCCCTCCCCATGATGACCACCCTATGGTGATTTTCTCCATCCTACATTGCCACTCACTGCCTAACCTAATTCAGGCCTTCCTATTCACACCACCCCGTGATGTTTTTTTCAATCCTACTTGTGAATGGCTTCTTAGAAACAATTACAATGCGCACCACCCCGCATTTTTTTCAGAAACCTATCCCACATTTCCACTGCACGTTTCCAGACCTCCCCATGCTGACCACCCCGTGGTGCTTTTCTCCATCCTATTTTGCCACTCACTGCCTATCATAATTCAGGCCCTCCGATTCACACCACCCCGTGATGTTTTTCTCACTCCTACTAGGGAATAGCCTGTTAGAAACCCTTACAATGCGCACCAACCCGTAATATTTTTCAGAAAACTATCCCACATTGCCAATGCATGTTCCTAACCTCCCCATGCTGACCAACCCGTGGTGCTTTTCTACATCCTACATTGCCACTCACTGCCTATCCTTATTCAGGCACTCCGATTCACACCACCCCGTTATGTTTTTCTCACTCCTACTAGTTAATGGCCTTTTAGAAACCCTTAAAATGCGCATCACCCCTGATGTTTTTCAGAAAACTATCCTACATTGCCACTGCATCTTTCCTGACCTCCCCATGCTGACCACCCTGTGGTGCTTTTCTCCATCCTACATTGCCACTCACTGCCTAAACTAATTCAGGCCCTCCGATTCACACCACCCCGTTATGTTTTTCTCACTCCTACTAGTGAATGGCCTGTTAGAAACCCTTACAATGCACACCACCCCGTGATGTTTTTCAGAAAACTATCCTACATTGCCACTGCATGTTTCCTGTCCTCCCCATGATGACCACCCCGTGGTGCTTTTCTCCATTTTACATTGCCACTCACTGCCTATCCTAAATCAGGCCCTCCGATTCACACCACCCCGTGATGTTTATCAGATTCCTACTACTGAATGGCCTGTTAGAAAACCTTACAAGGCGAACCACCCCGCTTTGTTTTTCGGAAACCTATCCTACATTGCAACTGCATGTTTCCTGACCTCCCCATGCTGAGCACCCCGTGTTGCTTTTCTCCATCCTACATTGCCACTCACTGCCTATGCTGATTCAGGCCCTCTGATTCACACCACGCCGTGATGTTTTTCTCACTCCTACTAGTGAATGGCCTGTTAGAAAGCCTTACAATGTACACCACCCCGCGATGTTTTTCAGAAACCTATCCAACATTGCCAATTCATGTTTCCTGACCTCCCCATGCTGAGCACCCCGTGTTGCTTTTCTCCATCCTACATTGCCACTCACTGCCTATCCTAATTCAGAACATCTGATTCACACCACCCCGTGATGTTTTTCTCACTCCTACTAGTGAATGGCCTTTTAGAAACCCTTACAATGCGCACCACCCTGTCATGTTTTTCAGAAAACGATCCTACATTGCCACTGCATTTTTCCTGACCTCCCCATGCAGACCAGCCTGTGGAGATTTTCTCCATCCTACATTGCCACTCATTGCCTATCCTCATACAGGCCCTCTGATTCACACCACCCCGTGATGTTTTTCTCACTCCTACTAGTGAATGGCCTGTTAGAAACACTTACAATGCGCACCACCCCGCTTTTTTTTTCAGAAACCTATCCTACATTACCACTGCATGTTTCCTGACCTCCCCATGTTGACCACCCTGTGGTGCTTTTCTCCATCCTACATTGCCACTTACTGCCTATCATAATTCAGAACATCTGATTCACACCATCCCGTGATGTTTTTCTCACTCCTCCTAGTGAATGGTCTGTTAGAAACCCTTAAAATGCGCACCACCCCGTGAGGTTATTCAGAAAACTATCCTACATTGCAACTGCATGTTTCCTGTCCTCTCCATGATAACCACCCCGTGGTTCTTTTCTCCATCCTACATTGCCACTCAATGCCTTTCTTAAATCAGGCACTCCGATTCACACCAGCCCGTGATGTTTTTCTGACACCTACAGATGAATGGCCTGTTAGAAACCCTTACAATGCACACCACCCTGTTTTTTTTTTTTTTTTTTTTTTTTTTTTTCAGAAACCTATCCTACATTGCCACTGCATGTTTCATGACCTCTCCATGCTGACCACACTGTGGTGCTTTTCTCCATCCTACATTGCCACTCACTGCCTATCCTAATTCTGAACATCTGATTCACACCATCCCGTGATGTTTTTCTCACTCCTACTAGTGAATGGCCTGTTAGAAACCCATACAATTCTCACCACCCGCAAAGTTTTTCAGAATCCTATCCTACATTGCCACAGCCTGAGTCCTGACCTCCCCATGATGACCATCCAATGGTGATTTTCTCCATCCTGCATTGCCACTCACTGCCTATCCTAATTAAGGGCCTCCGATTCACACCACCACGTGTTGTTCTCACTCCTACTAGTGAATGGCCTGTTAGAAACCCTTACAATGCGCACCACCCAGTGATGTTTATAAGAAACCTATTCTACATTGCCTCTGCATGTTTCCTTACCTCCCCATGCTGACAAACCCGTGGTGCTTTTCTCCATCCTACATTGTCACTCACAGCCTATCCTAATTCAGACCCTCCGCTTCACACCACCCTGTGATGTTTTTTTCACTCCTACTTGTGAATGGCTTGTTAGAAAGCCTTTCAATGTGCACCACCCCGTGCTGTTTTTCAGAAACCTATCCTGCATTGCCATTACATGTTTCCTGACCTCCCCATGTTGACCACCCCTGGTGCTTTTCTCCATTCTTCATTGCCACCCACTGCCTATGCTAATTCAGCACCTCCGATTCACACCACCACGTGATGTTTTTCTCTCTCCTACTAGTGAATGGCCTTCGACAAACCCTTACAATGCGCACCACCCAACGATGTTTTTCAGAAACCTATCCTATATTGCCATTGCATGTTTCCTGACCTCCCCATGCTGACCACCCTGTGGTGCTTTTCTTCATCCTACATTGCCATTCAAATCCTACCCTAATTCAGGCCCTCCGATTCACACCACGCTGTGATGTTTTATCACTCCTACTTGTGAGTGGCATGTTAGAAAGCCTTTCAATGTGCACCACTCCGTGATGTTTTTCAGAAACCTATCCTAAATTGCCATTACATCTTTACTTACCTCCCCATGTTGACCACCCCGTGGTGCTTTTCTCCATTCTTCATTGCCATTCACTGCCTATCCTAATTCAGACCCTCCAATTCACACCACCCCGTGATGTTTTTCTCACTCCTACTAGTGAATGGCCTGTTAGAAAGCCTTACAATGCACAATTCCCGGCGATGTTTTTCAGAAACCTATCCTACTTTGCCAATCATATTTCCTGACCTCAACATGCTGACCACCCCGTGGTGCTTTTCTCCATCGTACATTGCACTCACTGCCTATCATAATTCAGAACATCTGATTCACACGACCCCGTGATGTTTTTCTCAATCCTACAAGTGAAAGGCCTTGTAGAAACCCTTACAATGAGCACCACCCCGCAATGTTTTTCAGAAACCTATCCTACATTGCCACTGCATGTTTACTGACCTCCACATCGTGAGCACCCCTTGGTGCCTTTCTCCATCCTACATTGCCACTCACTGCCTATCCTGATTCAGGCCCTCCGATTCACACCAGCCCATTATATTTTTCTCACTCCTACTAGGGAATGGCCTGTTAGAAACCCTTACAATGCACCCCACCCCGCGATGTTTTTCAGAAACCTATCCTACATTGCCATTGCATGTTTCCTGACTTCCCCATTTTCAAGAACCCGTGGTGCTTTTCTCCATCCTACATTGCCACTCATTGTCTCACTTGATTCAGGCCCTCCGATTCACAATACACAATGATGTATTTCTCACTCTTACTAGTTAATGGCCTATTACATACCCTTACAATGCGTCAAACCCCGCGATGTTTTTCAGAAACCGATCCTGCATTGCCACTGCATGTTTTCTGAGCTTCCCATCCTGACCACGCTGTGGTGCTTTTCTCCCTACTACATTGCAACCCACGGCCTATCCTGACTCAGGCCCTGCGATTCACAACTCCCCGTGATGTTTTTCTCACTCCTACTAGGGAAAGGCATGCTACAAACCCTTACCATGCGCACCACCCCGCGATGTTTTTCAGAAACATATCCTACATTGCCACTGCATGATTCCTGACCTCCCCATGCTGACCAACCCATGGTGCTTTTCTCCATCCTACGTTGCCACTCACTGCCTATCCTAATTCAGGCCCTCCTATTCACCCCACCCCATGATGTTTTTCTCACTCCTACTAGTGAATGGCCTGTTAGAAAGCCTTACAGTGCACACCACTCGGCGATGTTTTTCAGAAACCTATCCTACATTGCCAATGCATGTTTCCTAACCTCCGCATGCTGACCACCCCTTGGTGCATTTTTCCACCCTACATTGCCACTCACTGTCTATCCTAATAAAGAACATCTGATTCAAACCACCCCGTGATGTTTTTCTCACTCCTACTAGTGAATGACTTGTTAGAAAAACCTTACAATGCGCACCACCCCGTTATGTGTTTCAGAAAACTATCCTACATTGCCACTGCATGTTTCCTGACCTCCCCATGCTGACCACCCTGTGGTGCTTTTCTCCATCCTACATTGCCACTCACTGCCTATCCTAATTCAGGCCCTCCGATTCACAACACCCCGTGATGTTTTGCTCACTCCTACAAGTGAATGGCCTGTTAGAAACCCTTACAATGCGCACCACCCCGCGGTGTTTTTCAGAAACCTATCCTACATTGCCATTGCATGTTTCCTGACCTCCCCATGCTGACCACATTGTGGTGCTTCTCTCCATCCTACATTGCCACTCACAGCCTATCCTAATTCAGGCCCTCCGATTCACACAACCTTCTGATGTTTTTTCACTCCTACTTGTGAATGGCTTGTTAGAAAGACTTACAAGCGCACCACACCGCAATGTTTTTAAGAAACATATCCTAAATTGCCGTTACATGTTTCCTGACCTCCCCATGTTGACCACCCCGAGGTGCTTTTCTCCATTCTTCATTGACATTCACTGCCTATCCTAATTCAGCCCCTCCGATTCACACCACCCCTTGATGTTTTTCTCACTCCTACAAGTGAATGGCCTGTTAGAATCCCTTACAATGCGCACCACCCCACTTTTTTTTTCAGAAACCTATCCTACATTGCCACTGCATGTTTCCTCACCTCCCAATGCTGACCACCCTGTGGTGCTTTTCTCCCTCCTACATTGCCACTCAATGCTTATCCTAATTCAGGCCCTCCAATTCACACCACCCAGTGATGTTTTTCTCACTCCTACAAGAGAATGGCCTGTTAAAAACCCTTACAATGCACACCACCCGGCGATGTTTTTCAGAAACCTATCCTACATTGCCAATGCAGGTTTCCTGACTTCCCCATGCTGACCACCCCGTGGTGCTTTTCTCCATTATACATTGCCACTACCTGCCTATCCTGATTCAGGCCCTCCAATTCACACCACCCCGTTATATTTTTCTCACTCCTACTAGTGAATGGCCTGTTAGAACCCCTTACAATGCGCACCACCCCGCAATGTTTTTCAGAAACCTATCCTACATTGCCAATGCATGTTTCCTGACCTCCCCTTGCTGACCACCCCTTGGTGCTTTTCTCCATCCTACATTGCCACTCACAGCCTATACTAATTCAGGCCCTTCGATTCACACCACCCAGTGATGTCTTTTTCACTCCTACTTGTGAATGGCTTGTTAGAAATCCTTACAATGGGCACCACCCCGCGATGTTTTTCAGAAACCTATCCTAAATTGCAACTGCATGTTTCCTGACCTCCCCATGCTGACCACATTGTGGTGCTTTTCTCCATACTTCATTGCCACTCACTGCCTATCCTAATTCAGGCCCTCTGATTCAAACTACCACGTGATGTTTTTCTCACTCCTACTAGTGAATGACCAGCTACAAATCCTTACAATGCGCACCACCCCGTGATGTTTTTCAGAAACCTATCCTACATTGCCACTGCATGTTTCCTGACCTCAAAATGTTGACCACCCCGTGGTGCTTTTCTCCATCCTACATTGCCACTCACTGTGTATCTTGATTCAGGCCCTCCAATTCACACCACAACATGATGTATTTCTCACTCCTACTAGTGAATGGCCTGTTAGAAACGCTTACAATGCACACTACCCCGGGATGTTTTTCAGAAACCTATCCTACATTGCCGCTGCATGTTTCCTGACCTCCCCATCCTGACCACCCCGTGGTGCTTTTCTCCCTCCTACATTGCCACCCACGGCCTATCCTGACTCAGGCCCTGCGATTCAAAACTCCCCATGATGTTTTTCTAACTCCTACTAGGGAAAGGCATGCTACAAACCCTTACCATGCTCACCACCCCGCGATGTTTTTCAGAAACATATCCTACGTTGCCACTGCATGATTCCTGACCTCCCCATGCTGACCACCCCATGGTGCTTTTCTCCATCCTACGTTGCCACTCACTGCCTAGCCTAATTCAGGCCCTCCTATTCACACCAACTCGTGATGTTTTTCTCACCCCTACTAGTGAATATCCTGTTAGAAAGCCTTACAATGCACACCACACGACGATTTTTTTCAGAAACCTATCCTACATTGCCAATGCATGTTTCCTCATCTCCGCATGCTGACCACCCCTTGGTGCATTTCTCAATCCTACATTGCTATTCACTGTCTATCCTAATTCAGAACATCTGATTCAAACCACCCTGTGATGTTTTTCTCACTCCTACTAGTGAATGGCCTGTTAGAAAAACCTTACAATGTGCACCACCCAGTGATGTATTTCAGAAAACTATCCTACATTGCCACTGCATGTTTCCTGACCTCCCCATGCTGACCACCCTGTGGTGCTTTTCTCCATCCTACATTGCCACTCACTGCCTATCATAATTCAGAACATCTGATTCACACCATCCCGTGATGTTTTTCTCACTCCTCCTAGTGAATGATCTGTTAGAAACCCTTAAAATGCGCACCACCCCGTGATGTTTTTCAGAAAACTATCCTTCATTGCCACTGCATGTTTCCTGTCCTCCCCATGATAACCATCCCGTGGTGCTTTTCTCCATCCTACATTGCCACTCAATGCATATCTAAAATCAGGTGCTCTGATTCACACCACCCCGTGATGTTTTTCTGACTCCTACAGATGAATGGCCTGTTAGAAACCCTTACAATGCTCACCACCCGGGTTTTTTTTTCAGAAACCTATCCTATATTGCCACTGCATGTTTCGTTACCTCCCCATGCTGACCACCCTGTGGTGCTTTTCTCCATCCTACATTGCCACTCACTGCCTATCCTAATTCAGAACATCTGATTCACACCACCCCGTGATGTTTTTCTCACTCCTACTAGTGAATGGCCTGTTAGAAACCCATACAATTCTCACCATCCGCGAAGTTTTTCAGAAACCTAACCTACATTGCCACTGCCTGAGTCCTGACCTCCCCATGATGACTATCCCATGGTGCTTTTCTCCATCCTACATTGACACTCACTGCCTATCCTAATTCAGGGCCTCCGATTCACACCACCGCGTAATGTTGTTCTCACTCCTACTAGTGAATGCCTGTTGGAAACCCTTACAATGCGCACCACCCAGTGATGCTTATCAGAAACCTATTATACATTGCCAATGCATGTTTTCTGACCTCCCCATCTGACCACCCCTTGATCCTTTTCTCCATTCTACATTGCCACTCACTGCCTATCCTGATTCAGGCCCTCCGATTCACACCACCCTGTGATGTTTTTCTCACTTCTACTAGTGAATGGCCTGTTAGAAACACTTACAATGCGCACCACCCCGCGATGTTTTTCAGAAACCTATCCTACATTGCCACTGCATGTTTCCTGACCTCCCCATCCTGAGCACAACTTGGTGCCTTTCTCCATCCTACATTGCCACTCACTGCCTATCCTGATTCAGGCCCTCCGATTCACACCAGCCCATTATATTTTTCTCACTCCTACTAGGGAATGCCCTGTTAGAAACCTTTACAATGCACCCCACCCCGCGATGTTATTCAGAAACCTATCCTACATTGCCATTGCATGTTTCCTGACTTCCCCATTTTCAAGAACCCGTGGTGCTTTTCTCCATCCTACATTGCCACTCATTGTCTAACTTGATTCAGGCCCTCCGATTCACAATACACAATGATGTATTTCTCACTCCTACTAGTTAATGGCATGTTACATACCCTTACAATGCGTCCAACCCCGCGAAGTTTTTCAGAAACCGATCCTGCATTGCCAATGCATGTTTTCTGACCTTCCCATCCTCACCACCCCGTGGTGCTTTTCTCCCTACTACATTGCCTCCCACGGCCTATCCTGACGCAGGCCCTGTGATTCACAACTCCCCGTGATGTTTTTCTCACTCCTACTAGGGAAAGGCATGCTACAAACCCTTACCATGCGCACCACCGCGCGATGTTTTTCAGAAACATATCCTACATTGCCACTGCATGATTCCTGACCTCCCCATGTTGACCACCCCATGGTGCTATTCTCCATCCTACGTTGCCACTCACTGCCTATCCTAATTCAGGCCCTCCTATTTACACCACCCCGTGATGTTTTTCTCACTCCTACTAGTGAATGGCCTGTTTGAAAGCCTTAGAATGCACACCACTCGGCGTTGTTTTTCAGAAACCTATCCTACGTTGCCAATGCATGTTTCCTGACCTCCGCATGCTGACCACCCCTTGGTGCATTTCTCCACCCTACATTGCCACTCACTGTCTATCCTAATACAGAACATCTGATTCAAACCACCCCGTGATGTTTTTCTCACTCCTACTAGTGAATGGCTTGTTAGAAAAACCTTACAATGCGCACCACCCCGTGATGTATTTCAGAAAACTATCCTACATTGCCACTGCATGTTTCCTGACCTCCCCATGCTGACAACACTGTGGTGATTTTCTCCATCCTACATTGCCACTCACTGCCTATCCTAATTCAGGCCCTCCGATTCACAACACCCCGTGATGTTTTTCTCACTCCTACAAGTGAGTGGCCTGTTAGAAACCCTTACAATGTGCACAACCCCACTTTTTTTTTCAGCAACCTATCCTACATTACCACTGCATTTTTCCTGACCTCCCCATGTTGACCACCTTGTGGTGCTTTTCTCCATTCTTCATTGCCACGCACTGCCTATCCTAATTCAGGCCGTCTGATTCACACCACCCCGTGATGTGTTTTTCACTTCTACTTGGGAATGGCTTGTTAGAAAGCCTTACAATGCGCACCACCCCCCGATGTGTTTCAGAAACCTATCCTACATTTCCATTGCATGTTTCCTGACCTCCCCATGCTGACCACACTGTGGTGCTTCACTCCATCCTACATTGCCACTCACAGCCTATCCTAATTCAGGCCCTCCGATTCACAACACCTCGTGAAGTTTTTCTCACTCCTACAAGTGAATGGCCTGTTAGAAACCCTTACAATGTGCACAACCCCACTTTTTTTTTTCAGTAACCTATCCTACATTACCACTGCATGTTTCCTGACCTCCCCATGTTGACCACCTTGTGGTGCTTTTCTCCATTCTTCATTGCCACGCACTGCCTATCCTAATTCAGGCCGTCCGATTCACACCACCCCGTGATGTGTTTTTCACTTCTACTTGGGAATGGCTTGTTAGAAAGCCTTACAATGCGCACCACCCCGCGATGTTTTTCAGAAACCTATCCTACATTGCCATTGCATGTTTCCTGACCTCCCCATGCTGACCACATTGTGGTGCTTCTCTCCATCCTACATTGCCACTCACAGCCTATCCTAATTCAGGCCCTCCGATTCACACCACCTTCTGATGTTTTTTCACTCCTACTTGTGAATGGCTTGTTAGAAAGCCTTACAAGCGCACCACACCGCAATGTTTTTAAGAAACCTATCCTAAATTGCCGTTACATGTTTCCTGACCTCCCCATGTTGACCACCCCGTGGTGCTTTTCTCCATTCTTCATTGACATTCACTGCCTATCCTAATTCAGCCCCTCCGATTCACACCACCCCTTGATGTTTTTCTCACTCCTACAAGTGAATGGCCTGTTAGAAACCCTTACAATGCGCACCACCCCACTTTTTTTTTCAGAAACCTATCCTACATTGCCACTGCATGTTTCCTCACCTCCCAATGCTGACCACCCTGTGGTGCTTTTCTCCCTCCTACATTGCCACTCAATGCTTATCCTAATTCAGGCCCTCCAATTCACAACACCCAGTGATGTTTTTCTCACTCCTACAAGAGAATGGCCTGTTAAAAACCCTTACAATGCACACCACCCGCCGATGTTTTTCAGAAACCTATCCTACATTGCCAATGCAGGTTTCCTGACTTCCCCATGCTGACCACCCCGTGGTGCTTTTCTCCAGTATACATTGCCACTACCTGCCTATCCTGATTCAGGCCCTCCAATTCACACCACCCCGTTATATTTTTCTCACTCCTACTAGTGAATGGCCTGTTAGAAACCCTTACAATGCGCACCACTCCGCAATGTTTTTCAGAAACCTATCCTACATTGCCAATGCATGTTTCCTGACCTCCCCTTGCTGACCACCCCTTGGTGCTTTTCTCCATCCTACATTGCCACTCACAGCCTATACTAATTCAGGCCCTTCGATTCACACCACCCAGTGATGTCTTTTTCACTCCTACTTGTGAATGGCTTGTTAGAAATCCTTACAATGGGCACCACCCCGCGATGTTTTTCAGAAACCTATCCTAAATTGTAGCTTCATGTTTCCTGACCTCCCCATGTTGACCACCCCGTGGTGCTTTTCTCCATACTTCATTGCCACTCACTGCCTATCCTAATTCAGGCCCTCTGATTCAAACTACCACGTGATGTTTTTCTCACTCCTACTAGTGAATGACCAGCTACAAATCCTTACATTGCGCACCACCCCGTGATGTTTTTCAGAAATCTATCCTACATTGCCACTGCATGTTTCCTGACCTCCAAATGTTGACCACCCCGTGGTGCTTTTCTCCATCCTACATTGCCACTCACTGTGTATCTTGATTCAGGCCCTCCAATTCACACCACAACATGATGGATTTCTCACTCCTACTAGGGAATGGCCTGTTAGAAACGCTTACAATGCGCACTACCCCGGGATGTTTTTCAGAAACCTATCCTACATTGCCGCTGCATGTTTCGTGACCTCCCCATCCTGACCACCCCGTGGTGCTTTTCTCCCTCCTACATTGCCACCCACGGCCTATCCTGACTCAGGCCCTGCGATTGAAAATTCCCCATGATGTTTTTCTAACTCCTACTAGGGAAAGGCATGCTGCAAACGCTTACCATGCTCACCACCCCGCGATGTTTTTCAGAAACATATCCTACGTTGCCACTGCATGATTCCTGACCTCCCCATGCTGACCACCCCATGGTGCTTTTCTCCATCCTACGTTGCCACTCACTGCCTAGCCTAATTCAGGCCCTCCTATTCACACCAACTCGTGATGTTTTTCTCACCCCTACTAGTGAATATCCTGTTAGAAAGCCTTACAATGCACACCACACGACGATTTTTTTCAGAAACCTATCCTACATTGCCAATGCATGTTTCCTCATCTCCGCATGCTGACCACCCCTTGGTGCATTTCTCAATCCTACATTGCTATTCACTGTCTATCCTAATTCAGAACATCTGATTCAAACCACCCCGTGATGTTTTTCTCACTCCTACTAGTGAATGGCCTGTTAGAAAAACCTTACAATGTGCACCACCCCGTGATGTATTTCAGAAAACTATCCTACATTGCCACTGCATGTTTCCTGACCTCCCCATGCTGACCACCCTGTGGTGCTTTTCTCCATCCTACATTGCCACTCACTGCCTATCATTATTCAGAACATCTGATTCACACCATCCCGTGATGTTTTTCTCACTCCTCCTAGTGAATGATCTGTTAGAAACCCTTAAAATGCGCACCACCCCGTGATGTTTTTCAGAAAACTATCCTTCATTGCCACTGCATGTTTCCTGTCCTCCCCATGATAACCATCCCGTGGTGCTTTTCTCCATCCTACATTGCCACTCAATGCCTATCTAAAATCAGGTGCTCTGATTCACACCACCCCGTGATGTTTTTCTGACTCCTACAGATGAATGGCCTGTTAGAAACCCTTACAATGCGCACCACCCGGGTTTTTTTTTCAGAAACCTATCCTATATTGCCACTGCATGTTTCGTTACCTCCCCATGCTGACCACCCTCTGGTGCTTTTCTCCATCCTACATTGCCACTCACTGCCTATCCTAATTCAGAACATCTGATTCACACCACCCCGTGATGTTTTTCTCACTCCTACTAGTGAATGGCCTGTTAGAAACCCATACAATTCTCACCATCCGCGAAGTTTTTCAGAAACCTAACCTACATTGCCACTGCCTGAGTCCTGACCTCCCCATGATGACTATCCCATGGTGTTTTTCTCCATCCTACATTGCCACTCACTGCCTATCCTAATTCAGGGCCTCCGATTCACACCACCGCGTGATGTTGTTCTCACTCCTACTAGGGAATGGCCTGTTGGAAACCCTTACAATGCGCACGACCCAGTGATGCTTATCAGAAACCTATTCTACATTGCCTCTTCATGTTTCCTTACCTCCCCATGCTGACAAACGCGTGGTGCTTTTCTCCATCCTACATTGCCACTCACAGCCTATTCTAATTCAGACCCTCCGATTCACACCACCCTGTGATGTTATTTTCACTCCTACTTGTGAATGGCTTGTTAGAAAGCCTTACAATGTGCACCACCCCGTGCTGTTTTTCAGAAACCTATCCTGCATTGACATTACATGTTTCCTGACCTCCCCATGTTGACCACCCCTGGTGCTTTTCTCCATTCTTCATTGCCACCCACTGCCTATCCTAATTCAGCACCTCCGATTCACACCACCACGTGATGTTTTTCTCTCTCCTACTAGTGAATGGCCTTCTACAAACCCTTACAATGCGAACAACCCCGCGATGGTTTTCAGAAACCTATCGTACATTGCCAATGCATGTTTCCTTACCTCCCCATGCTCACCAACCCATGGTGCTTTTCTCCATCCTACAATGACACTCACTGTCTAACTTGATTAAAGCCCTCCAATTCACACCACACCATGATGTATTTCTCACTCCTACTAGTAAATGGTCTGTTAGAAACCCTTACCATGCGCACTATGCTGAGATGTTTTTCAGAAACCTATCCTACATTTCCACTGCATGTTTCTAGACCTCACCATGCAGTCCACCCCGTGGTCCTTCTCTCCATCTTACATTGCCACTCACTGCCTATCATAATTCAGGCCCTCCGATTCACACCACCCCGTGATGTTTTTCTCACTCCTACCTGTGTATTGGCTGTCAGAAACCCTTACAATGAGCACCACCCGAGGATTTTTTTTAAAAACTTATCCTACATTGCCAATGCATGTTTCCTAACCTCCCCATGCTGACCATCCTGTGGTGCTTTTCTCCATCCTACATTGCCACTCACTGCCTATCATAATTCAGAACATCTGATTCACACCATCCCATTATGTTTTTCTCACTCCTCCTAGTGAATGGTCTGTTAGAAACCCTTAAAATATGCACCACCCCGTGATGTTTTTCATAAAAGTATCCTACATTGCCACTGCATGTTTCGTGACCTCCCAATGCTTACCACCCCGTGGTGCTTTTCTCCATCCTACATTGCCACTCACTGCCTATCCTAATTCAGAACATCTGATTCACACCCTCCCGTGATGTTTTTCTCACTCCTACTAGTGAATGGCCTGTTAGAAACCCATACAATTCTCACCACCCGCGATGATTTTCATAAACGTATCCTACATTGCCACTGCCTGAGTCCTGACCTCTTCATGATGACCATCCCGTGGTGCTTTTCTCCATCCTACATAGCGACTCACTGCCTATCCTGATTCAGGCCCTCCGATTCACACCACGCCGTGATATTTTTCTCACTCCTACTAGTGAATGGAATGTTAGAAACCCTTACAATGCGCACCACCCGGCGATGTTTTTCATAAACCTATCCTACATTGCCAATTCATGGGTCCTGATCTCCGCATGCTGACCACCCCTTGGTGCATTTCTCCATCCTAAATTGCCACTCACTGTCTATCCTAATTCAGAACATCTGATTCAAACCACCCCGTGATGTTTTTCTCACTCCTACTAGTGAATGGGCTGTTAGAAAACCCTTACAATGCGCACGATCCCGTGATGTTTTTCAGAAAACTATCCTACATTGCCACTGCATGTTTCCTGACCTCCCCATGCTGACAACACTGTGGTGCTTTTCTCCATCCTACATTGCCACTCACTGCCTATCCTAATTCAGGCCCTCCGATTCACACCACCATGTGATGATTTTCTCAGTCCTACTAGTGAATGGCCTGCTACAAACACTTACAATGCGCACAACCCCGCGATGTTTTTCAGAAACCTATCCTACATTGCATTTGCTTGTTTCCTGACATCCCCATGCTCACCAACCCATGGTGCTTTTCTCCATCCTACATTGCCACTCACTGCCTATCCTAATTCAGGCCTTCCGATTCACACCATTCCGTGATGTTTTTTTCACTTCTACTTGGGAATGGCTTTGTAGAAAGCCTTACAATGCGCACCACCCATGATGTTTTTCAGAAACCTATCCTATATTGCCATTGCATGTTTCCTGACCTCCCCATGCTGACCACCCTGTGGTGCTTTTCTTAATCCTACATTGCCACTCAAATCCTATCCTAATTCAGGCCCTCCGATTCACACCACGCTGTGATGTTTTATCACTCCTACTTGTGAATGGCTTGTTACAAAGCCTTACAATGTGCACCACCCCGTGATGTTTTTCAGAAACCTATCATAAATTGCCATTACATCTTTTCTGACCTCCCCATGTTGACCACCCCGTGGTGCTTTTCTCCATTCTTCATTGCCATCCACTGCCTATCCTAATTCAGCCCCTCCGATTCACAAAACCCCGTGATGTTTTTCTCACTCCTACTAGTGAATGGCCTGTTAGAAAGCCTTACAATGCGCAATTCCCGGCGATCTTTTTCAGAAACATATCCTACTTTGCCAATCATATTTCCTGACCTCCCCATGCTGACCAACCCGTGGTGCTTTTCTCCATCCTATATTGCACTCACTGCCTATCATAATTCAGAACATCTGATTCACACGACCCCGTGACGTTTTTCTCACTCCTACTAGTGAAAGACCTTTTAGAAACCCTTACAATGCGCCCCACCCTGCGATGTTTTTCAGAAACCTATCCTACATTGCCAATGCATATTTTCTGACCTCCCCATCTGACCACCCCTTGATCCTTTTCTCCATCCTACATTGCCACTCACTGCCTATCCTGATTCAGGCCCTCCGATTCACACCACCCTGTGATGTTTTTCTCACTTCTACTAGTGAATGGCCTGTTAGAAACACTTACAATGCGCACCACCCCGCGATGTTTTTCAGAAACCTATCCTACATTGCCACTGCATGTTTCCTGACCTCCCCATCCTGAGCACACCTTGGTGCCTTTCTCCATCCTACATTGCCACTCACTGCCTATCCTGATTC
The DNA here is from genome assembly GCF_034190915.1 of Cavia porcellus. Lineage (NCBI taxonomy): Eukaryota > Metazoa > Chordata > Mammalia > Rodentia > Caviidae > Cavia > Cavia porcellus. Next base: position 47,302 of record NW_026947848.1, on the reverse strand, counting down.
AGGCCCTCCGATTCACACCAGCCCATTATATTTTTCTCACTCCTACTAGGGAATGCCCTGTTAGAAACCCTTACAATGCAACCCACCCCGCGATGTTTTTCAGAAACCTATCCTACATTGCCATTGCATGTTTCCTGACTTCCCCATTTTCAAGAACCCGTGGTGCTTTTCTCCATCCTACATTGCCACTCATTGTCTAACTTGATTCAGGCCCTCCGATTCACAATACACAATGATGTATTTCTCACTCCTACTAGTTAATGGCCTGTTACATACCCTTACAATGCGTCCAACCCCGCGAAGTTTTTCAGAAACCGATCCTGCATTGCCACTGCATGTTTTCTGACCTTCCCATCCTGACCACCCCGTGGTGCTTTTCTCCCTACTACATTGCCACCCACGGCCTATCCTGACTCAGGCCCTGTGATTCACAACTCCCCGTGATGTTTTTCTCACTCCTACTAGGGAAAGGCATGCTACAAACCCTTACCATGCGCACCACTGCGCGATGTTTTTCAGAAACATATCCTACATTGCCACTGCATGATTCCTGACCTCCCCATGTTGACCACCCCATGGTGCTTTTCTCCATCCTACGTTGCCACTCACTGCCTATCCTAATTCAGGCCCTCCTATTCACACCACCCAGTGATGTTTTTCTCACTCCTACAAGAGAATGGCCTGTTAAAAACCCTTACAATGCACACCACCCGGCGACGTTTTTCAGAAACCTATCCTACATTGCCAATGCAGGTTTCCTGACCTCCCCATGCTGACCTCCCCGTGGTGCTTTTCTCCATTATACATTGCCACTACCTGCCTATCCTGATTCAGGCCCTCCAATTCACACCACCCCGTTATATTTTTCTCACTCCTACTAGTGAATGGCCTGTTAGGAACCCTTACAATGCGCACCACCCCGCAAAGTTTTTCAGAAACCTATCCTACATTGCCAATGCATGTTTCCTGACCTCCCCTTGCTGACCACCCCTTGGTGCTTTTCTCCAACCTACATTGCCACTCACAGCCTATACTAATTCAGGCCCTTCGATTCACACCACCCAGGGATGTGTTTTTCACTCCTACTTGTGAATGGCTTGTTAGAAATCCTTACAATGGGCACCACCCCACGATGTTTTTCAGCAACCTATCCTAAATTGCCACCGCATGTTTCCTGACCTCCCCATGTTGACCACCCCGTGGTGCTTTTCTCCATACTTCATTGCCACTCACTGCCTATCCTAATTCAGGCCCTCTGATTCATACTACCACGTGATGTTTTTCTCACTCCTACTAGTGAATGACCAGCTACAAATCCTTACAATGCGCACCACCCTGTGATGTTTTTCAGAAAGCAATCCTACATTACCACTGCATGTTTCCTGACCTCCCCATGTTGACCACCCCGTGGTGCTTTTCTCCATCCTACATTGCCACTCACTGTCTATCTTGATTCAGGCCCTCCAATTCACACCACAACATGATGTATTTCTCACTCCTACTAGTGAATGGCCTGTTAGAAACCCTTACAATGCGCACTACCCCGGGATGTTATTCAGAAACCAATCCTACATTGCCACTGCATGTTTCCTGACCTCCCCATCCTGACCACCCCGTGGTGCTTTTCTCCATCCTACATTGCCACTCACTGTCTATTTTGATTCAGGCCCTCTAATTCACACCACAACATGATGTATTTCTCACTCCTACTAGTGAATGGCCTGTTAGAAACCCTTACAATGCGCACTACCCCGGGATGTTTTTCAGAAACCTATCCTACATTGCCACTGCATGTTTCCTGACCTCCCCATGTTGACCACCCCGTGGTGCTTTTCTCCATCCTACATTGCCACTCACTGTCTATCTTGATTCAGGCTCTCCAATTCACACCAAAACATGATGTATTTCTCACTCCTACTAGGGAAATTCATGCTACAAACCCTTACCATGCGCACCACCCCGCGATGTTTTTCAGAAACATATCCTACATTGCCACTGCATGATTCCTGACCTCCCCATGCTGACCACCCCTTGGTGCTTTTATCCATCCTACGTTGCCACTCACTGCCTAGCCTAATTCAGGCCCTCCTATTCACACCAACCCGTGATGTTTTTCTCACTCCTACTAGTGAATATCCTGTTAGAAAGTCTTACAATGCACACCACCCGGCGATTTTTTTCAGAAACCTATCCTACATTGCCAACGCATGTTTCCTGATCTCCGCATGCTGACCACCCCTTGGTGCATTTCTCAAGCCTACATTGCTATTCACTGTCTATCCTAATTCAGAACATCTGATTCAAACCACCCCGTGATGTTTTTCTCACACCTACTAGTGAATGGCCTGTTAGAAAAACCTTACAATGTGCACCACCCCGTGATGTATTTCAGAAAACTATCCTACATTCCCACTGCATGTTTCCTGACCTCCCCATGCTGACCACCCTGTGGTGCTTTTCTCCATCCTACATTGCCACTCACTGCCTATCATAATTCAGAACATCTGATTCACACCATCCCGTGATGTTTTTCTCACTCCTCCTAGTGAATGATCTGTTAGAAACTCTTAAAATGCACACCACCCCGTGATGTTTTTCACAAAACTATCCTTCATTGCCACTGCATGTTTCCTGTCCTCCCCATGATAACCACCCCGTGGTGCTTTTCTCCATCCTACATTGCCACTCAATGCCTATCTAAAATCAGGTGCTCTGATTCACACAACCCCGTGATGTTTTTCTGACTCCTACAGATGAATGGCCTGTTAGAAACCCTTACAATGCGCACCACCCGGTTTTTTTTTTTTTTTCAGAAACCTATCCTACATTACCACTGCATGTTTCGTGACCTCCCCATGCTGACCAAACTGTGGTGCTTTTCTCCATCCTACATTGCCACTCACTGCCTATCCTAATTCAGAACATCTGATTCACACCACCCCGTGATGTTGTTCTCACTCCTACTAGTGAATGGCCTGTTAGAAACCCATACAATTTTCAACATCTGCGAAGTTTTTCAGAAACCTATCCTACATTGCCACTGCCTGAGTCCTGACCTCCCCATGATGACTATCCCATGGTGCTTTTCTCCATCCTACATTGCCACTCACTGCCTATCCTAATTCAGGTCCTCCGATTCACACCGCCGCGTGATGTTGTTCTCACTCCTACTAGTGAATGGCCTGTTAGAAACCCTTACAATGCGCACCACCCAGTGATGCTTATCAGAAACCTATTCTACATTGCCTCTGCATGTTTCCTTACCTCCCGATGCTGACAAACGCGTGGTGCTTTTCTCCATCCTACATTGCCACTCACTGCCTATCATAATTCAGGCCCTCCGATTCACACCACCCCGTGATGTTTTTCTCACTCCTACCTGTTAAGTGGCAGTCAGAAACCCTTACAATGAGCACCACCCGAGGATGTTTTTTAAAAACCTATCATACATTGCCAATGCATGTTTCCTAACCTCCCCATGCTGACCACCCTGTTGGGCTTTTCTCCATCCTACATTGCCATTCACTGCCTATCATAATTCAGAACATCTGATTCACACCATCCCGTGATGTTTTTCTCACTCCTCCTAGTGAATGATCTGTTAGAAACCCTTAAAATACGCACCACCCCGTGATGTTTTTCAGAAAACTATCCTACATTGCCACTGCATGTTTCCTGTCCTCCCCATGATAACCACCCCGTGGTGCTTTTCTCCATTCTACATTGCCACTCAATGCCTATCCTAAATCAGACGCTCCGATTCACACCACCTCGTGATGTTTTTCTGACTCCTAAAGAGGAATGACCTGTTAGAAACCCTTACAATGCGCACCACAGGGCTTTTTTTTTTCAGAAACCTATCCTACATTGCCAATGCATGTTTCCTGACCTCCCCATGCTGACCACCCCGTGGTGCTTTTCTCCATTATACATTGCCAGTACCTGCCTATCCTGAATCAGGCCCTCCAATTCACACCACCTCGTTATGTTTTTCTCACTCCTACTAGTGAATGGCCTGTTAGAAACCCTTACAATGCGCACCACCCCGCAATGTTTTTCAGAAACCTATCCTACAATGCCAATGCATGTTTCCTGACCTCCACTTGCTGACCATCCCGTGGTGATTTTCTCCATCCTACATTGCCACTCACAGCCTATACTAATTCAGGCCCTTCAATTCACACCACCCAGTGATGTCTTTTTCACTCCTACTTGTGAATGGCTTGTTAGAAATCCTTACAATGGGCACCACCCCGCGATGTTTTTCAGAAACCTATCCTAAATTGCCACTGCATGTTTCCTGACCTCCCCATGTTGACCACCCCGTGGTGCTTTTCTCCATACTTCATTGCCACTCACTGCCTATCCTAATTCAGGCCCACTGATTCATAAAACCACGTGATATTTTTCTCACTCCTACTAGTGAATGACCAGCTACAAATCCTTACAATGCGCACCACCCTGTGATGTTTTTCAGAAACCTATCCTACATTGCCACTGCATGTTTCCTGACCTCCCCATGTTGAAAACCCCGTGGTGCTTTTCTCCATCCTACATTGCCACTCACTGTCTATATTGATTCAGGCCCTCCAATTCACAACACAACATGATGTATTTCTCACTCCTACTAGTGAATGGCCTGTTCGAATCCCTTACAATGCGCACTACCCCGGGATGTTTTTCAGAAACCTATCCTACATTGCCACTGCATGTTTCCTGACCTGCCCATCCTGACCACCCCATGGTGCTTTTCTCTCTCCTACATTGCCACCCACGGCCTATCCTGACTCAGGCCCTGCGATTCACAACTCCCCATGATGTTTTTCTCACTCCTACTAGGGAAAGGCATGCTACAAACCCTTACCATGCGCACCACCCCGCGATGTTTTTCAGAAACATATCCTACATTGCCACTGCATGATTCCTGACCTCCCCATGCTGACCACCCCATGGTGCTTTTCTCCATCCTACGTTGCAACTCACTGCCTAGCCAAATTCAGACCTTCCGATTCACACCACCCTGTGATGTTATTTTCACTCCTACTTGTGAATGGCTTGTTAGAAAGCCTTACAATGTGCACCACCCCGGGCTGTTTTTCAGAAACCTATCCTGCATTGCCATTACATGTTTCCTGACCTCCCCATGTTGACCACCCCTGGTGCTTTTCTCCATTCTTCATTGCCACCCACTGCCTATCCTAATTCAGCACCTCCGATTCACACCACCTCGTGATGTTTTTCTCTCTCCTACTAGTGAATGGCCTTCTACAAACCCTTACAATGCGAACAACGCCGCGATGGTTTTCAGAAACCTATCGTACATTGCCAATGCATGTTTCCTGACCTCCCCATGCTCACCAACCCGTGGTGCTTTTCTCCATCCTACAATGACACTCACTGTCTAACTTGATTAAAGCCCTCCAATTCACACCATACCATGATGTATTTCTCACTCCTACTACTAAATGGTCTGTTAGAAACCCTTACCATGTGCACTACGCCGCGATGTTTTTCAGAAACCTATCCTACATTTCCACTGCATGTTTCCTGACCTCATCATGCTGTCCACCCCGTGGTCCTTCTATCCATCTTACATTGCCACTCACTGCCTATCCTGATTCAGGCCCTCCGATTCACACCACGCCGTGATATTTTTCTCACTCCTACTAGTGAATGGAATGTTAGAAACCCTTACAATGCGCACCACCCGGCGATATTTTTCATAAACCTATCCTACATTGCCAATGCATGGGTCCTGATCTCCGCATGCTGACCACCCCTTGGTGCATTTCTCCATCCTAAATTGCCACTCACTGTCTATCCTAATTCAGAACATCTGATTCAAACCAACTCGTGATGTTTTTCTCACTCCTACTAGTGAATGGCCTGTTAGAAAACCCTTACAATGCGCACCATCCCGTGATGTGTTTCAGAAAACTATCCTACACTGCCACTGCATGTTTCCTAACCTCCCCATGCTGACCACACTGTGGTGCTTTTCTCCATCCTACATTGCCACTCACTGCCTATCCTAATTCAGGCCCTCGGATTCACAACACCCCGTGATGTTTTTCTCACTCCAACAAGTGAATGGCCTGTTAGAAACCCTTACCATGCGCACCACCCCACTTTTTTTTTTCAGAAACATATCCTATTACCACTGCATGTTTCCTGACCTCCCCATGCTGACCACCCTGTGGTGCTTTTCTTCATCCTACATTGCCACTCAAAGCCTATCCTAATTCAGGCCCTCCGATTCACACCACAACATGATGTATTTCTCACTCCTACTAGTGAGTGGCCTGTTCGAATCCCTTACAATGCGCACTACCCCGGGATGTTTTTCAGAAACCTATCCTACATTGCTACTGCATGTTCCCTGACCTGCCCATCCTGACCACCCCGTGGTGCTTTTCTCCCTCCTACATTGCCACCCACGGCCTATCCTGACTCAGGCCCTGCGATTCACAACTCCCCATGATGTTTTTCTCACTCCTACTAGGGAAAGGCATGCTACAAACCCTTACCATGCGCACCACCCCGCGATGTTTTTCAGAAACCTATCCTACATTGCCACTGCATGATTCCTGACCTCCCCATGCTGACCACCCCATGGTGCTTTTCTCCATCCTACGTTGCCACTCACTGCCTAGCCTAATTCAGGCCCTCCTATTCACACCAACTCGTGATGTTTTTCTTACTCCTACTAGTGAATATCCTGTTAGAAAGCCTTACAATGCACCCACCCGGCGATGTTTTTCAGAAACCTATCCTACATTGCCAATGCATGTTTCCTGATCTCCGCATGCTGACCACCCCTTGGTGCATTTCTCAATCCTATATTGCTATTCACTGTCTATCCTAATTCAGAACATCTGATTCAAACAACCCCGTGATGTTTTTCTCACTCCTACTAGTGAATGGCCTGTTAGAAAAACCTTACAATGTGCACCACCCCGTGATGTATTTCAGAAAATTATCCTACATTGCCCCTGCATGTTTCCTGACCTCCCCATGCTGACCACCCTGTGGTGCTTTTCTCCATCCTACATTGCCACTCACAGCCTATCCTAATTCAGATCCTCCGATTCACACCACCCTGTGATGTTATTTTCACTCCTACTTGTGAATGGCTTGTTAGAAAGCCTTACAATGTGCACCACCCCGTGCTGTTTTTCAGAAACCAATCCTGCATTGCCATTACATGTTTCCTGACCTCCCCATGTTGACCACCCCTGGTGCTTTTCTCCATTCTTCATTGCCACCCACTGCCTATCCTAATTCAGCACCTCCGATTCACACCACCACGTGATGTTTTTCTCTCTCCTACTAGTGAATGGCCTTCTACAAAACCTTACAATGCGAACAACCCCGCGATGGTTTTCAGAAACCTATCGTACATTGCCAATGCATGTTTCCTGACCTCCCCATGCTCACCAACCCGTGGTGCTTTTCTCCATCCTACAATGACACTCACTGTCTAACTTGATTAAAGCCCTCCAATTCACACCACACCATGATGTATTTCTCACTCCTACTACTAAATGGTCTGTTAGAAACCCTTACCATGCACACTACGCCGCGATGTTTTTCAGAAACCTATCCTACATTTCCACTGCATGTTTCCTGACCTCACCATGCTGTCCACCCCGTGGTCCTTCTCTCCATCTTACATTGCCACTCACTGCCTATCATAATTCAGGCCCTCCGATTCACACCACCCCATGATGTTTTTCTCACTCTTACCTGTGAATTGGCTGTCAGAAACCCTTACAATGAGCACCACCCGAGGATGTTTTTTAAAAACCTATCCTAAATTGCCAATGCATGTTTCCTAACCTCCCCATGATGACCACCCTGTGGTGCTTTTCTCCATCCTACATTGCCACTCACTGCCTATCATAATTCAGAACATCTGATTCACACCATCCCGTGATGTTTTTCTCACTCCTCCAAGTGAATGGTCTGTTAGAAACCCTTAAAATACGCACCACCCCGTGATGTTTTTCAGAAAACTATCCTACATTGCCACTGCATGTTTCCTGTCCTCCCCATGATAACCACCCCATGGTGCTTTTCTCCATTCTACATTGCCACTCAATGCCTATCCTAAATCAGGCACTCCGATTCACACCACCCCATGATGTTTTTCTGACACCTAAAGATGAATGACCTGTTAGAAACCCATACAATGCGCACCACAGGGCTTTTTTTTTTTTTTTTTCAGAAACCTATCCTACATTGCCACTGCATGTTTCGGGACCTCCCCTTGCTTACCACCCCGTGGTGCTTTTCTCCATCCTACATTGCCACTCACTGCCTATCCTAATTCAGAACATCTGATTCACACCATCCCGTGATGTTTTTCTCACTCCTACTAGTGAATGGCCTGTTAGAAACCCATACAATTCTCACCACCCGCGATGATTTTCATAAACGTATCATACATTGCCACTGACTGAGTCCTGACCTCCTCATGATGACCATCCCGTGGTGCTTTTCTCCATCCTACATAGCGACTCACTGCCTATCCTGATTCAGGCCCTCCGATTCACACCACGCCGTGATATTTTTCTCACTCCTACTAGTGAATGGCCTGTTAGAAACCCTTACCTTGCGCACCACCCCACTTTTTTTTTTCAGAAACATATCCTATTACCACTGCATGTTTCCTGACCTCCACATGTTGACCACCCCATGGTGCTTTTCTCCATCCTACGTTGCCACTCACTGCCTAGCCTAATTCAGGCCCTCCTATTCACACCAACTCGTGATGTTTTTCTCACTCCTACTAGTGAATGGCCTGTTAGAAAAACCTTACAATGTGCACCACCCCGTGATGTATTTCAGAAAACTATCCTACATTGCCACTGCATGTTTCCTGACATCCGCATGCTGACCACCCTGTGGTGCTTTTCTCCATCCTACATTGCCACTCACTGCCTATCATAATAGAGAATATCTGATTCACACCATCCCGTGATGTTTTTCTCACTCCTCCTAGTGAATGGTCTGTTAGAAACCCTTAAAATGCGCACCACCCCGTGATGTTTTTCAGAAAACTATCCTTCATTGCCACTGCATGTTTTCTGTCCTCCCCATGATAACCACCCCGTGATGCTTTTCTCTATCCTATATTGCCACTCAATGCCTATCCTAAATCAGGCGCTCCGATTCACACCACCCCGTGATGTTTTTCTGACTCCTAAAGATGAATGACCTGTTAGAAACCCTTACAAAGCGCACCACAGGGCTTTTTTTTTTCAGAAACCTATCCTACATTGCCACTACATGTTTCGTGACCTCCCCATGCTTACCACCCCTTGGTGCATTACTCCATCCTAAATTGCCACTCACTGTCTATCCTAATTCAGAACATCTGATTCACACGACCCCGTGATGTTTTTCTCACTCCTACTAGTGAAAGACCTTTTAGAAACCCTTACAATGCGCCCCACCCTGCGATGTTTTTCAGAAACCTATCCTACATTGCCAATGCATGTTTTCTGACCTCCCCATCTGACCACCCCTTGATCCTTTTCTCCATCCTACATTGCCACTCACTGCCTATCCTGATTCAGGCCCTCAGATTCACACCACCCTGTGATGTTTTTCTCACTTCTACTAGTGAATGGCCTGTTAGAAACACTTACAATGCGCACCACCCCGCGATGTTTTTCAGAAACCTATCCTACATTGCCACTGCATGTTTCCTGACCTCCCCATCCTGAGCACCCCTTGGTGCCTTTCTCCATCCTACATTGCCACTCACTGCCTATCCTGATTCAGGCCCTCCGATTCACACCAGCCCATTATATTTTTCTCACTCCTACTAGGGAATGCCCTGTTAGAAACCCTTACAATGCACCCCACGCCGCGATGTTTTTCAGAAACCTATCCTACATTGCCATTGCATGTTTCCTGACTTCCCCATTTTCAAGAACCCGTGGTGCTTTTCTCCATCCTACATTGACACTCATTGTCTAACTTGATTCAGGCCCTCCGATTCACAATACACAAAGATGTATTTCTCACTCCTACTAGTTAATGGCCTGTTACATACCCTTACTGTCGATGTTTCTCCCGGCCGGCAGGAAGGACACACGACAAAGTCTGGCAGTGGACAACCTTTTCTTTTATTTTCTTTCCGTACAGCCTGCCCTGTGATCGCTCCCAGCCGAAGCCTCCTCTGGTCCGCTCCCCGCGGCTCCTTCCGTGCTTCGCTCCGAAGCCTCTACCTGTCCGCTCTCCGCGGCTACTTCCGGGCTTCTCCCTACAGTCTGTCCCGAAGCCTCTACCGGTCCGCTCTCCGCGGCTCCTTGTGTGCTTCTTCTGCTTCTTCTGCTTCTTCTGCTTCTTCTTCTTTTCTTGGCGGGAGAGGCACTCACTTTTATAGGGTTACAGTGGCCAACCAGTTCAAAGCGCGCGATGCGGGCTGATTGGCTAACATCAGTTGTTGCTAGGCAGACTATCTTACAGGGCGGGTTGTGAAACAGGAGATCTTACAGGGCGGGTTGTTTACCAAGCAGGAAGTAAGCGCCATCTTAGCACACTCGATGGGAGGGGTAATCTAGCTCAGGCTTTGCTCTTTCCTACAGGCCTCACGTCCGCCAAGTAAGGCGACCGGGCTCGGGGCTGCGGCTCCCAACATCTCCCCCTTTTTTATTTTTTATGAATGTGCGCATTGTAGCCCTTCCTGGACTGGGTGCAGAGGCTTATGCCCTACGCGTAGGCCCACCGTAGGTCCTTGGCTTAGACCTTGGTCGGCCGTCCCATGGTCTGCCAAGGCCCTGAGGCCCTCGTCCTTTTTCTAGGGCCAGGCACACACTGGACGGAACCTGGATGCACACAAGCTTGCACTCATTTCCTCTCCGTAAAGAAATCCCCTCGGAGAGAAATTTAGACCTGGGCAGCATCTAACAGTCCAGCGGCTTACGTGCAGGATGGGGTAGGGCCTGGCTTAGGTTGAGTCGCACCGGGGGAGTACGCTCTTACCCGTCATTGACTCTCCTACCCTGCTATATCATAATTTTTTAGAGGAGGAGTGTGAGAAGCTCACCGTCCCTAGACTCGGTCGTAGGCTAGGCGAGCGAGCCATGCATATGCCTGAGGATCTTCTTGTAAATTTCGGGCTACCGCTATTTCTATTCATCTTGTTGGTTGGTCTGTGATGGATCTCCGGTAGGGCAGGTCTGATCTTCAGTCGAGGGCTTTGTCGCCCGTGTCAGTCTCTCCGGTACCCACAGTGGTTCTCATCACGATTCCTGCAGAAAAACACAAACCGCGCCTCGGCTCCAGCTGATTACCGGATCCGGGCCCATCCATTGTCCTGTTAGGACATCTTTCCATTTAACCCACCCTTTATGGTTGGGGGAAGGGTTGCAGTGCTCCATAGCTGGGGAGCAATTATCATTATTTAAATTTAAAAAATTGTGTGTGAATAGTGCCATGGATAATCGTGCCTTTGGGGCCAGGCCTTGGCCTACTCCCCCTTTTTGTTTTTGTAAAATTTCTTTGAGGCTTCTATGAGCCCTCTCAATGATTCCTTGACCTTGGGGATTGTATGGGATACCATGTTTTAATTGAACCTCCATCATAACGCCATCCATCCTAATGGTGACCTTCTGCGGAGAGACTAGCATAGGGGAGATTCTCGCGCCTAAGTAGGTCACCATTTCTCCTCCCTGAATCTTGTCGGGGACAACATGCAGATTGGCTTGTCTCAGGGCCTCGACCAACTGGCCGAGCATATTATTTATTTCAAAGGGTTCCCACACATTACGTCCCTGACCCATGGCCATCTGTACAGGATATATCCCATAGGGGCCGCTATCTATACCTGGGAACGGGTGGTCTTCATTAGACACACGACCCCCATGCCACAGCTGTCTGTGGAAATAACGTTCTGCTGGCGGCGGAGCATCATAAGATGGCGGCCGCGGTTGGGTAGAAAATGGCGGCCTAGGCATTACTTCCTGTACTGGCTGAAGACGGGGGAAGTCCCAGGCGGCGGCCTCGCGGTGAGGGACCGCTTCCGGGAACGAGTTCCAGGGCGGAGCAGAAGGTTCTGTCTCCCTCCCCTGCCAGGGGGCGCTCAGAAGCTCTCTGCTTTTTCATAAGCCTAGCTGAGCGGAGCGCAATTCGCGGCGCAACGCAGCGAAAGAGCCTTGCGTCTCCCCATCAAGCGACTTAGGCCCCTGACAGCTGGTCTCTTTGGCCTCCTCACCATTCAACCTTCCCTCGTCCTCGGAGTCAGACGACTCCGAGGCTTGAGCCCCGTCCTCCTCCTTAGCATCTTTGTTCCCCTTGACGGACCCCTCTCGGGAGCTCCCTGACTGGGCCTGCTCAAATACCCTGCGTACTTTTGTAAGCTCTTGAGAGCTTTCCCCACAACCACCCTCACTCTTAGTGCCGTTACCTAGCATGTTTCCCATTTTTTAATATGTTACTCACCGCGTGAGGCCCAAGGAATCCGCCACTTACGCGTGAGGCTGAGAGGAGTCTACAAACCCTGTAGGTGTGCGCCACCCAGGGCCCAGGTTTATCCTCTACTCACCTGTCTTGCAGGTCTGCGTTGGAGCGTTGTCCACTGCCACGTCTCGGGGGTGATCAGTCGTTCCCCGTACGGGCCACCAAATGTCGATGTCGCTCCCGGCCAGCAGGAAGGACACACGACAAAGTCTGGCAGTGGACAACCTTTTCTTTTATTTTCTCTCCGTACAGCCTGCCCTGGGATCGCTCCCAGCCGAAGCCTCCTCTGGTCCGCTCCCCGCAGCTCCTTCCGTGCTTCGCTCCGAAGCCTCTACCGGTCCGCTCTCCGCGGCTCCTTGCGTGCTTCTTCTGCTTCTTCTGCTTCTTCTGCTTCTTCTTCTTTTCTTGGCGGGAGAGGCACTCACTTTTATAGGGTTACAGTGGCCAACCAGATCAAAGCGCGCGATGCGGGCTGATTGGCTAACATCAGTTGTTGCTAGGCAGACTATGTTACAGGGCGGGTTGTGAAGCAGGAGATCTTACAGGGCGGGTTGTTTACCAAGCAGGAAGTAAGCGCCATCTTAGCACACTCGATGGGAGGGGTAATCTAGCTCAGGCTTTGCTCTTTCCTACAGGCCTCACGTCCGCCAAGTAAGGCGACCGGGCTCGGGGCTGCGGCTCCCAACACCTTACAATGCGTCCAACCCCGCGAGGTTTTTCAGAAACCGATCCTGAATTGCCACTGCATGTTTTCTGACCTTCCCATCCTGACCACCCCGTGGTGCTTTTCTCCCTACTACATTGCCACCCACGGCCTATCCTGACTCAGGCCCTGTGATTCACAACTCCCCGTGATGTTTTTCTCACTCCTACTAGGGAAAGGCATGCTACAAACCCTTACCATGCGCACCACCGCGCGATGTTTTTCAGAAACATATCCTACATTGCCACTGCATGATTCCTGACCTCCACATGTTGACCACCCCATGGTGCTTTTCTCCATCCTACGTTGCCACTCACTGCCTATCCTAATTCAGGCCCTCCTATTCACAACACCGCGTGATGTTTTTCTCACTCCTCCTAGTGAATGGCCTGTTTGAAAGCCTTACAATGCACACCACTCGGCGATGTTTTTCAGAAACCTATCCTACATTGCCAATGCATGTTTCCTGACCTCCGCATGCTGACCACCCCTTGGTGCATTTCTCCACCCTACATTGCCACTCACTGTCTATCCTAATACAGAACATCTGATTCAAACCACCCCGTGATGTTTTTCTCACTCCTACTAGTGAATGGCTTGTTAGAAAAACCTTACAATGTGCACCACCCCGTGATGTATTTCAGAAAACTATCCTAAATTGCCACTGCATGTTTCCTGACCTCCCCATGCTGACCACCCTGTGGTGTTTTTCTCCATCCTATCTTGCCACTCACTGCCTATCCTAATTCAGGCCCTCCGATTCACAACACCCCGTGATGTTTTTCTCACTCCTACAAGTGAATGGCCTGTTAGAAACCCTTACAATGCGCACAACCCCACTTTTTTTTTTCAGCAACCTATCCTACATTACCACTGCATGTTTCCTGACCTCCCCATGTTGACCACCTTGTGGTGCTTTTCTCCATTCTTCATTGCCACGCATTGCCTATCCTAATTCAGGCCGTCCGATTAACACCACCCCGTGATGTGTTTTTCACTTCTACTTGGGAATGGCTTGTTAGAAAGCCTTACAATGCGCACCACCCCACGATGTTTTTCAGAAACCTATCCTACATTGCCATTGCATGTTTCCTGACCTCCCCATGCTGACCACACTGTGGTGGGCTTCTCTCCATCCTACATTGCCACTCACAGACTATCCTAATTCAGGCCCTCTGATTCACACCACCTTCTGATGTTTTTTCACTCCTACTTGTGAATGGCTTGTTAGAAAGCCTTACAATGCGCACCACACCGCGATGTTTTTAAGAAACCTATCGTAAATTGCCGTTACATGTTTCCTGACCTCCCCATGTTGACCACCCTGTGGTGCTTTTCTCCATTCTTCATTGGCATTCACTGCCTATCCTAATTCAACCCCTCCGATTCACACCACCCCTTGATGTTTTTCTCACTCCTACAAGTGAATGGCCTGTTAGAAACCCTTACAATGCGCACCACCCCACTTTTTTTTCAGAAACCTATCCTACATTGCCACTGCATGTTTCCTCACCTCCCCATGCTGACCACCCTGTGGTGCTTTTCTCCATCCTACATTGCCACTCAATGCTTATCCTAATTCAGGCCCTCCGATTCACATCACCCAGTGATGTTTTTCTCACTCCTACAAGAGAATGGCCTGTTAAAAACCCTTACAATGCACAGCACCCGGCGATGTTTTTCAGAAACCTATCCTACATTGCCAATGCAGGTTTCCTGACCTCCCCATGCTGACCACCCCGTGGTGCTTTTCTGCATTATACATTGCCACTACCTGCCTATCCTGATTCAGGCCCTCCAATTCACACCACCCCGTTATATTTTTCTCACTCCTACTAGTGAATGGCCTATTAGAAACCCTTACAATGCGCACCACCCCGCAATGTTTTTCAGAAACCTATCCTACATTGCCAATGCATGTTTCCTCACCTCCCCTTGCTGACCACCCCTTGGTGCTTTTCTCCATCCTACATTGCCACTCACAGCCTATACTAATTCAGGCCCTTCGATTCACACCACCCAGTGATGTCTTTTTCACTCCTACTTGTGAATGGCTTGTAAGAAATCCTTATAATGGGCACCACCCTCCGATGTTTTTCAGAAACCTATCCTAAATTGCCACTGCATGTTTCCTGACCTCCACATGTTGACCACCCCGTGGTGCTTTTCTCCATAATTCATTGCCACTCACTGCCTATCCTAATTCAGGCCCTCTGATTCAAACTACCACGTGATGTTTTTCTCACTCCTACTAGTGAATGACCAGCTACAAATCCTTACACTGCGCACCACCCCGTGATGTTTTTCAGAAACCTATCCTACATTGCCACTGCATGTTTCCTGACCTCCCCATGTTGACCACCCTGTGGTGCTTTTCTCCATCCTACATTGCCACTCACTGTCTCTCTTGATTCAGGCCCTCCAATTCACACCACAACATGATGTATTTCTCAATCCTACTAGTGAATGGCCTGTTAGAAACCCTTACAATGCGCACTACCCCGGGATGTTTTTCAGAAACCTATCCTACATTGCCACTGCATGTTTCCTGACCTCCCCATGTTGACCACCCCGTGGTGCTTTTCTCCATCCTACGTTGCCACTCACTGCCTAGCCTAATTCAGGCACTCCTATTCACACCAACCCGTGATGTTTTTCTCATTCCTACTAGTGAATATCCTGTTAGAAAGCCTTACAATGCACACCACCCGGCGATTTTTTTCAGAAACCTATCCTACATTGCCAATGCATGTTTCCTGATCTCCGCATGCTGACCACCCCTTGGTGCATTTCTCAATCCTACATTGCTATTCACTGTCTATCCTAATTCACAACATCTGATTCAAACCACCCCGTGATGTTTTTCTCACACCTACTAGTGAATGGCCTGTTAGAAAAACCTTACAATGTGCACCACCCCGTGATGTATTTCAGAAAACTATCCTACATTGCCACTGCATGTATCCTGACCTCCCCATGCTGACCACCCTGTCGTGCTTTTCTCCATCCTACATTGCCACTCACTGCCTATCATAATTCAGAACATCTGATTCACACCATCCCGTGATGTTTTTGTCACTCCTACCTGTGAATTGGCTGTCAGAAACCCTTACAATGTGCACCACCCGAGGATGTTTTTTAAAAACCTATCCTAGATTGCCAATGCATGTTTCCTAACCTCCCCATGATGACCACCCTGTGGTGCTTTTCTCCATCCTACATTGCCACTCAATGCC
Source organism: Cavia porcellus (assembly GCF_034190915.1). Lineage (NCBI taxonomy): Eukaryota > Metazoa > Chordata > Mammalia > Rodentia > Caviidae > Cavia > Cavia porcellus. The sequence continues at coordinate 30,892 of NW_026947848.1, read as the reverse complement.
TATCTAAAATCAGGTGCTCTGATTCACACCACCCCGTGATGTTTTTCTGACTCCTACAGATGAATGGCCTGTTAGAAACCCTTACAATGCGCACCACCCTGTTTTTTTTTTCAGAAACATATCCTACATTACCACTGCATGTTTCGTGACCTCCCCATGCTGACCACCCTGTGGTGCTTTTCTCCATCCTACATTGCCACTCACTGCCTATCCTAATTCAGAACATCTGATTCACACAACCCTGTGATGTTTTTCTCACTCCTACTAGTGAATGGCCTGTTAGAAACCCATACAATTCTCACCATCCGCGAAGTTTTTCAGAAACTTATCCTACATTGCCTCTGCCTGAGTCCTGACCTCCCCATGATGACTATCCCATGGTGCTTTTCTCCATCCTACATTGCCACTCACTGCCTATCCTAATTCAGGTCCTCCGATTCACACCACCACGTGATGTTGTTCTCACTCCTACTAGTGAATGGCCTGTTAGAAACCCTTACAATGCGCACCACCCAGTGATGCTTATCAGAAACCTATTCTACATTGCCTCTGCATGTTTCCTTACCTCCCCTTGCTGACAAACGCGTGGTGCTTTTCTCCATCCTACATTGCCACTCACAGCCTATCCTAATTCAGACCCTCCGATTCACACCACCCTGTGATGTTATTTTCACTCCTACTTGTGAATGGCTTGTTAGAAAGCCTTACAATGTGCACCACCCCGTGCTGTTTTTCAGAAACCTATCCTGCATTGCCATTACATGTTTCCTGACCTCCCCATGTTGACCACGCCTGGTGCTTTTCTCCATTCTTCATTGCCACCCACTGCCTATCCTAATTCAGCACCTCCGATTCACACCACCACGTGATGTTTTTTTCTCTCCTACTAGTGAATGGCCTTCTACAAACCCTTACAATGCGAACAACCCCGGGATGGTTTTCAGAAACCTATCGTACATTGCCAATGCATGTTTCCTGACCTCCCCATGCTCACCAACCCGTGGTGCTTTTCTCCATCCTACAATGACACTCACTGTCTAACTTGATTAAAGCCCTCCAATTCACACCACACCATGATTTATTTCTCACTCCTACTACTAAATGGTCTGTTAGAAACCCTTACCATGCTCACTGCGCCGCGATGTTTTTCAGAAACCTATCCTACATTTCCACTGCATGTTTCCTGACCTCACCATGCTGTCCACCCCATGGTCCTTCTCTCCATCTTACATTGCCACTCACTGCCTATCATAATTCAGGCCCTCCGATTCACACCACCCCGTGATGTTTTTCTCACTCCTACCTGTGAATTGGCTGTCAGAAACACTTACAATGTGCACCACCCGAGGATGTTTTTTAAAAACCTATCCTAGATTGCCAATGCATGTTTCCTAACCTCCCCATGATGACCACCCTGTGGTGCTTTTCTCCATCCTACATTGCCACTCACTGCCTATCATAATTGAGAACATCTGATTCACACCATCCTGTGATGTTTTTCTCACTCCTCCTAGTGAATGGTCTGTTAGAAACCCTTAAAATACGCACCACCCCGTGATGTTTTTCAGAAAACTATCCTACATTGCCACTGCATGTTTCCTGTCCTCCCCATGATAACCACCTCGTGGTGCTTTTCTCCATTCTACATTGCCACTCAATGCCTATCCTAAATCAGGCACTCCGATTCACACCACCCCGTGATGTTTTTCTGACTCCTAAAGATGAATGACCTGTTAGAAACCCTTGCAATGCGCACCACAGGGATTTTTTTTTTCAGAAACCTATCCTACATTGCCACTGCATGTTTCTGGACCTCCCCATGCTTACCACCCGTGGTGCTTTTCTCCATCCTACATTGCCACTCACTGCCTATCCTAATTCAGAAAATCTGATTCACACCATCCCGTGATGTTTTTCTCACTCCTCCTAGTGAATGATCTGTTAGAAACCCTTAAAATGTGCACCACCCCTTGATATTTTTCAGAAAACTATCCTTCATTGCCACTGCATGTTTCCTGTCCTCCCCATGATAACCACCCCGTGGTGCTTTTCTCCATCCTACATTGCCACTCAATGCCTATCTAAAATCAGGTGCTCTGATTCACACCACCCCGTGATGTTTTTCTGACTCCTACAGATGAATGGCCTGTTAGAAACCCTTACAATGCGCACCACCCAGTTTTTTTTTTTTTTTCATTAACCTATCCTACATTGCCACTGCATGTTTCGTGACCTCCCCATGCTGACCACCCTGTGGTGCTTTTCTCCATCCTACATTGCCACTCACTGCCTATCCTAATTCAGAACATCTGATTCACTCCACCCCGTGATGTTTTTCTCACTCCTACTAGTGAATGGCCTGTTAGAAACCCATACAATTCTCACCATCCGCGAAGTTTTTCAGAAACCTATCCTACATTGCCACTGCCTGAGTCCTGACCTCCCCATGATGACTATCCCATGGTGCTTTTCTCCATCCTAGATTGCCACTCACAGCCTATCCTAATTCAGACCCTCCGATTCACACCACCCTGTGATGTTATTTTCACTCCTACTTGTGAATGGCTTGTTAGAAAGCCTTACAATGTGCACCACCCCGTGCTGTTTTTCAGAAACCTATCCTGCATTGCCATTACATGTTTCCTGACCTCCCCATGTTGAACACCCCTGGTGCTTTTCTCCATTCTTCATTGCCACCCACTGCCTATCCTAATTCAGCACCTCCGATTCACACCATCACGTGATGTTTTTCTCTCTCCTACTAGTGAATGGCCTTCTACAAACCCTTACAATGCGAACAACCCCGCGATGGTTTTCAGAAACCTATCGTACATTGCCAATGCATGTTTCCTGACCTCCCCATGCTCACCAACCCGTGGTGCTTTTCTCCATCCTACAATGACACTCACTGTCTATCTTGATTCAGGCCCTCCAATTCACACCACAACATGATGTATTTCTCACTCCTACTAGTGGATGGCCTGTTAGAAACCCTTACAATGCGCACTACCCCGGGATGTTTTTCAGAAACCTATCCTACATTGCCACTGCATGTTTCCTGACCTCCCCATCCTGACCACCCCGTGGTGCTTTTCTCCATCCTACATTGCCACTCACTGTCTATCTTGATTCAGGCACTCCAATTCACACCACAACATGATGTATTTCTCACTCCTACTAGTGAATGGCCTGTTAGAAACCCTTACAATGCGCACCACCCCGCGATGTTTTTCAGCAACATATCCTACATTGCCACTGCATGATTCCTGATCTAACCATGCTGACCACCCCATGGTGCTTTTCTCCATCCTACGTTGCCACTCACTGCCTAGCCTAATTCAGGCCCTCCTATTCACTCCAACCCGTGATGTTTTTCTCACTCCTACTAGTGAATATCCTGTTAGAAAGCCCTACAATGCCCACCACCCGGCGATTTTTTTCAGAAACCTATCCTACATTGCCAATGCATGTTTCCTGATCTCCGCATGCTGACCACCCCTTGGTGCATTTCTCAATCCTACATTGCTATTCACTGTCTATCCTAATTCACAACATCTGATTCAAACCACCCCGTGATGTTTTTCTCACTCCTACTAGTGAATGGCCTGTTAGAAAAACCTTACAATGTGCACCACCCCGTGATGTATTTCAGAAAACTATCCTACATTCCCACTGCATGTTTCCTGACCTCCCCATGCTGACCACCCTGTCGTGCTTTTCTCCATCCTACATTGCCACTCACTGCCTATCATAATTCAGAACATCTGATTCACACCATCCCGTGAAGTTTTTTCCCACTCCTACTAGTGAATGATCTGTTAGAAACCCTTAAAATGCGCACCACCCCGTGATGTTTTTCAGAAAACTATCCTTCATTGCCACTGCATGTTTCCTGTCCTCCCCATGATAACCACCCTGTGGTGCTTTTCTCCATCCTACATTGCCACTCAATGCCTATCTAAAATCAGGTGCTCTGATTCACACCACCCCGTGATGTTTTTCTGACTCCTACAGATGAATGGCCTGTTAGAAACCCTTACAATGCGCACCACCCGGTTTTTTTTTTTTTTCAGAAACCTATCCTACATTACCACTGCATGTTTCGTGACCTCCCCATGCTGACCACACTGTGGTGCTTTTCTCCATCCTACATTGCGACTCACTGCCTATCCTAATTCAGAACATCTGATTCACACCACCCTGTGATGTTTTTCTCACTCCTACTAGTGAATGGCCTGTTAGAAACCCATACAATTCTCACCATCCGCGAAGTTTTTCAGAAACCTATCCTACATTGCCTCTGCCTGAGTCCTGACCTCCCCATGATGACTATCCCATGGTGCTTTTCTCCATCCTACATTGCCACTCACTGCCTATCCTAATTCAGGTCCTACGATTCACACCACCGCGTGATGTTGTTCTCACTCCTACTAGTGAATGGCCTGTTAGAAACCCTTACAATGTGCACCACCCAGTGATGCTTATCAGAAACCTATTCTACATTGCCTCTGCATGTTTCCTTACCTCCCCATGCTGACAAACGCGTGCTGCTTTTCTCCACCCTACATTGCCACTCACAGCCTATCCTAATTCAGACCCTCCGAATCACACCACCCTGTGATGTTATTTTCACTCCTACTTGTGAATGGCTTGTTAGAAAGCCTTACAATGTGCACCACCCCGTGCTGTTTTTCAGAAAACTATCCTGCATTGCCATTACATGTTTCCTGACCTCCCCATGTTTACCACGCCTGGTGCTTTTCTCCATTCTTCATTGCCACCCACTGCCTATGCTAATTCAGCACCTCTGATTCACACCACCACGTGATGTTTTTCTCTCTCCTACTAGTGAATGGCCTTCTACAAACCCTTACAATGCGAACAACCCCGCGATGGTTTTCAGAAACCTATCGTACATTGCCAATGCATGTTTCCTGACCTCCCCATGCTCACCAACCCGTGGTGCTTTTCTCCATCCTAAAATGACACTCACTGTCTAACTTGATTAAAGTCCTCCAATTCACACCACACCATGATTTATTTCTCACTCCTACTACTAAATGGTCCGTTAGAAACCCTTACCATGCTCACTACGCCACGATGTTTTTCAGAAACCTATCCTACATTTCCACTGCATGTTTCCTGACCTCACCATGCTGTCCACCCCGTGGTCTTTCTCTCCATCTTACATTGCCACTCACTGCCTATCATAATTCAGGCCCTCCGATTCACACCACCCCGTGATGTTTTTCTCACTCCTACCTGTGAATTGGCTGTCAGAAACCCTTACAATGAGCACCACCCGAGGATGTTTTTTAAAAACCTATCCTAGATTGCCAATGCATGTTTCTTAACCTCCCCATGATGACCACCCTGTGGTGCTTTTCTCCATCCTACATTGCCACTCACTGCCTATCATAATTGAGAACATCTGATTCACACCATCCCGTGATGTTTTTCTCACTCCTCCTAGTGAATGGTCTGTTAGAAACCCTTAAAATAGGCACCACCCCGTGATGTTTTTCAGAAAACTATCCTACATTGCCACTGCATGTTTCCTGTCCTCCCCATGATAACCACACCGTGGTGCATTTCTCCATTCTACATTGCCACTCAATGCCTATCCTAAATCAGGCACTCCGATTCACACCACCCCGTGATGTTTTTCTGACTCCTAAAGATGAATGACCTGTTAGAAACCCTTGCAATGCGCACCACAGGGCTTTTTTTTTTTTTTTCAGAAACCTATCCTACATTGCCACTGCATGTTTCTGGACCTCCCCATGCTTACCACCCCGTGGTGCTTTTCTCCATCCTACATTGCCACTCACTGCCTATCCTAATTCAGAACATCTGATTCACACCATCCCGTGATGTTTTTCTCACTCCTCCTAGTGAATGATCTGTTAGAAACCCTTAAAATGTGCACCACCCCGTGATGTTTTTCAGAAAACTATCCTTCATTGCCACTGCATGTTTCCTGTCCTCCCCATGATAACCACCCCGTGGTGCTTTTCTCCATCCTACATTGCCACTCAATGCCTATCTAAAATCAGGTGCTCTGATTCACACCACCCCGTGATGTTTTTCTGACTCCTACAGATGAATGGCCTGTTAGAAACCCTTACAATGCGCACCACCCAGTTTTTTTTTTCATTAACCTATCCTACATTGCCACTGCATGTTTCGTGACCTCCCCATGCTGACCACCCTTTGGTGCTTTTCTCCATCCTACATTGCCACTCACTGCCTATCCTAATTCAGAACATCTGATTCACACCACCCCGTGATGTTTTTCTCACTCCTACTAGTGAATGGCCTGTTAGAAACCCATACAATTCTCACCATCCGCGAAGTTTTTCAGAAACCTATCCTACATTGCCACTGCCTGAGTCCTGACCTCCCCATGATGACTATCCCATGGTGCTTTTCTCCATCCTACATTGCCACTCACTGCCTATCCTAATTCAGGTCCTCCGATTCACACCACCGCGTGATGTTGTTCTCACTCCTACTAGTGAATGGCCTGTTAGAAACCCTTACAATGCGCACCACCCAGTGATGCTTATCAGAAACCTATTCTACATTGCCTCTGCATGTTTAATTACCTCCCCATGCTGACAAACGCGTGGTGCTTTTCTCCATCCTACATTGCCACTCACAGCCTATCCTAATTCAGACCCTCCGATTCACACCACCCTGTGATGTTATTTTCACTCCTACTTGTGAATGGCTTGTTAGAAAGCCTTACAATGTGCACCACCCCGTGCTGTTTTTCAGAAACCTATCCTGCATTGCCATTACATGTTTTCTGACCTCCCAATGTTGACCACCCCTGGTGCTTTTCTCCATTCTTCATTGCCACCCACTGCCTACCCTAATTCAGCACCTCCGATTCACACCACCACGTGATGTTTTTCTCTCTCTTACTAGTGAATGGCCTTCTACAATCCCTTACAATGCGAACAACCCCGCCATGGTTTTCAGAAACCTATCGTACATTGCCAATGCATGTTTCCTGACCTCCCCATGCTCACCAACCCGTGGTGCTTTTCTCCATCCTACAATGACACTCACTGTCTAACTTGATTAAAGCCCTCCAATTCACACCACACCATGATGTATTTCTCACTCCTACTAGTGAATGGCCTGTTAGAAACCCTTACAATGCGCACTACCCCGGGATGTTTTTCAGAAACCTATCCTACATTGCCACTGCATGTTTCCTGACCTCCCCATCCTGACCACCCTGTGGTGCTTTTCTCCATCCTACATTGCCACTCACTGTCTATCTTGATTCAGGCCCTCCAATTCACACCACAACATGATGTATTTCTCACTCCTACTAGTGAATGGCCTGTTAGAAACCCTTACAATGCGCACCACCCCGCGATGTTATTCAGAAACATATCCTACATTGCCACTGCATGATTCCTGACCTCCCCATGCTGACCACCCCATGGTGCTTTTCTCCATCCTACGTTGCCACTCACTGCCTAGCCTAATTCAGGCCCTCCTATTCACACCAACCCATGATGTTTTTCTCACTCCTACTAGTGAATATCCTGTTAGAAAGCCCTACAATGCACACCACCCGGCGATTTTTTTCAGAAACCTATCCTACATTGCCAATGCATGTTTCCTGATCTCCGCATGCTGACCACCCCTTGGTGCATTTCTCAATCCTAAATTGCTATTCACTGTCTATCCTAATTCAGAACATCTGATTCAAACGACCCCGTGATGTGTTTCTCACTCCTACTAGTGAATGGCCTGTTAGAAAAACCTTACAATATGCACCACCCCGTGATGTATTTAAGAAAACTATCCTACATTGCCACTGCATGTTTCCTGACCTCCCCATGCTGACCACCCTGTGGTGCTTTTCTCCATCCTACATTGCCACTCAGTGCCTGTCATAATTCAGAACATCTGATTCACACCATCCCGTGATGTTTTTCTCACTCCTCCTAGTGAACGATCTGTTAGAAACCCTTAAAATGTGCACCACCCCGTGATGTTTTTCAGAAAACTATCCTTCATTTCCACTGCATGTTTCCTGTCCTCCTCATGATAACCACCCCGTGGTGCTTTTCTCCATCCTACATTGCCACTCAATGCCTATCTAAAATCAGGTGCTCTGATTCACACCACCCCGTGATGTTTTTCTGACTCCTACAGATGAATGGCCTGTTAGAAACCCTTACAATGCGCACCACCCAGTTTTTTTTTTTTTTCATTAACGTATCCTACATTGCCACTGCATGTTTCGTGACCTCCCTATGCTGACCACCCTGTGGTGCTTTTCTCCATCCTACATTGCCACTCACTGCCTATCCTAATTCAGAACATCTGATTCACACCACCCCGTGATGTTTTTCTCACTCCTACTAGTGAATGGCCTGTTAGAAACCCATACATTTCTCACCATCCGCGAAGTTTTTCAGAAACCTATCCTACATTGCCACTGCCTGAGTCCTGACCTCCACATGATGACTATCCCATGGTGCTTTTCTCCATCCTACATTGCCACTCACTGCCTATCCTAATTCAGGTCCTCCGATTCACACCACCGCGTGATGTTGTTCTCACTCCTACTAGTGAATGGCCTGTTAGAAACCCTTACAATGCGCACCACCCAGTGATGCTTATCAGAAACCTATTCTACATTGCCTCTGCATGTTTCCTTACCTCCCCATGCTGACAAACGCGTGGTGCTTTTCTCCATCCTACATTGCCACTCACAGCCTATCCTAATTCAGACCCTCCGATTCACACCACCCTGTGATGTTATTTTCACTCCTACTTGTGAATGGCTTGTTAGAAAGCTTTACAATGTGCACCACCCCATGCTGTTTTTCAGAAACCTATCCTGCATTGCCATTACATGTTTCCTGACCTCCCCATGTTGACCACCCCTGGTGCTTTTCTCCATTCTTCATTGCCACCCACTGCCTATCCTAATTCAGTACCTCCGATTCACACCACCACGTGATGTTTTTCTCTCTCCTACTAGTGAATGGCCTTCTACAAACCCTTACAATGCGAACAACCCCACGATGATTTTCAGAAACCTATCGTACATTGCCAATGCATGTTTCCTGACCTCCCCATGCTCACCAACCCGTGGTGCTTTTCTCCATCCTACAATGACACTCACTGTCTAACTTGATTAAAGCCCTCCAATTCACACCACACCATGATGTATTTCTCACTCCTACTAGTGAATGGCCTGTTAGAAACCCTTACAATGCGCACTACCCCGGGATGTTTTTCAGAAACCTATCCTACATTGCCACTGCATGTTTCCTCACCTCCCCATCCTGACCACCCCGTGGTGCTTTTCTCCATCCTACATTGCCACTCACTGTCTATCTTGATTCAGGCCCTCCAATTCACACCACAACATGATGTATTTCTCACTCCTACTAGTGAATGGCCTGTTAGAAACCCTTACAATGCGCACCACCCCGCGATGTTTTTCAGAAACATATCCTACATTGCCACTGCATGATTCCTGACCACCCCATGCTCACCACCCCATGGTGCTTTTCTCCATCCTACGTTGCCACTCACTGCCTAGCCTAATTCAGGCCCTCCTATTCACACCAACCCGTGATGTTTTTCTCACTCCTACTAGTGAATATCCTGTTAGAAAGCCCTACAATGCACACCACCCGGCGATTTTTTTCAGAAACCTATCCTACATTGCCAATGTATGTTTCCTGATCACCGCATGCTGACCACCCCTTGGTGCATTTCTCAATCCTACATTGCTATTCACTGTCTATCCTAATTCAGAACATCTGATTCAAACGACCCCGTGATGTGTTTCTCACTCCTACTAGTGAATGGCCTGTTAGAAAAACCTTACAATATGCACCACCCCGTGATGTATTTCAGAAAACTATCCTACATTGCCACTGCATGTTTCCTGACCTCCCCATGCTGACCACCCTGTGGTGCTTTTCTCCATCCTACATTGCCACTCACTGCCTATCATAATTCAGAACATCTGATTCACACCATCCCGTGATGTTTTTCTCACTCCTCCTAGTGAATGATCTGTTAGAAACCCTTAAAATGTGCACCACCCCGTGATGATTTTCAGAAAACTATGCTTCATTGCCACTGCATGTTTCCTGTCCTCCCCATGATAACCACCCCGTGGTGCTTTTCTCCATCCTACATTGCCACTCAATGCCTATCTAAAATCAGGTGCTCTGATTCACACCACCCCGTGATGTTTTTCTGACTCCTACAGATGAATGGCCTGTTAGAAACCCTTACAATGCGCACCACCCAGTTTTTTTTTTTTTTTCATTAACCTATCCTACATTGCCACTGCATGTTTCGTGACCTCCCCATGCTGACCACCCTGTGGTGCTTTTCTCCATCCTACATTGCCACTCACTGCCTATCCTAATTCAGAACATCTGATTCACACCACCCCGTGATGTTTTTCTAACTCCTACTAGTGAATGGCCTGTTAGAAACCCATACATTTCTCACCATCCGCGAAGTTTTTCAGAAACCTATCCTACATTGCCACTGCCTGAGTCCTGACCTCCCCATGATGACTATCCCATGGTGCTTTTCTCCATCCTACATTGCCACTCACTGCCTATCCTAATTCAGGTCCTCCGATTCACACCACCGCGTGATGTTGTTCTCACTCCTACTAGTGAATGGCCTGTTAGAAAGCCTTACAATGCGCACCACCCAGTGATGCTTATCAGAAACGTATTCTACATTGCCTCTGCATGTTTCCTTACCTCCCCATGCTGACAAACGTGTGGTGCTTTTCTCCATCCTACATTGCCACTCACAGCCTATCCTAATTCAGACCCTCCGATTCACACCACCCTGTGATGTTATTTTCACTCCTACTTGTGAATGGCTTGTTAGAAAGCCTTAGAATGTGCACCACTCCGTGCTGTTTTTCAGAAACCTATCCTGCATTGCCATTACATGTTTCCTGACCTCCCCATGTTGACCACCCCTGGTGCTTTTCTCCATTCTTCATTGCCACCCACTGCCTATCCTAATTCAGCACCTCCGATTCACACCACCACGTGATGTTTTTCTCTCTCCTACTAGTGAATGGCCTTCTACAAACCCTTACAATGCGAACAACCCCGCGATGGTTTTCAGAAACCTATCGTACATTGCCAATGCATGTTTCCTGACCTCCCCATGCTCACCAACCCGTGGTGCTTTTCTCCATCCTACAATGACACTCACTGTCTAACTTGATTAAAGCCCTCCAATTCACACCACACCATGATGTATTTCTCACTCCTACTAGTGAATGGCCTGTTAGAAACCCTTACAATGCGCACTACCCCGGGATGTTTTTCAGAAACCTATCCTATATTTCCACTGCATGTTTCCTGACCTCCCCATCCTGACCACCCCGTGGTGCTTTTCTCCATCCTACATTGCCACTCACTGTCTATCTTGATTCAGGCCCTCCAATTCACACCACAACATGATGTATTTCTCACTCCTACTAGTGAATATCCTGTTAGAAACCCTTACAATGCGCACCACCCCGCGATGTTTTTCAGAATCATATCCTACATTGAAACTGCATGATTCCTGACCTCCCCATGCTGACCACCCCATGGTGCTTTTCTCCATCCTACGTTGCCACTCACTGCCTAGCCTAATTCAGGCCCTCCAATTCACACCAACCCGTGATGTTTTTCTCACTCCTACTAGTGAATATCCTGTTAGAAAACCCTACAATGCACACCACCCGGCGATATTTTTCAGAAACCTATCCTACATTGCCAATGCATGTTCCCTGATCTCCGCATGCTGACCACCCCTTGGTGCATTTCTCAATCCTACATTGCTATTCACTGTCTATCCTAGTTCAGAACATCTGATTCAAACGACCCCGTGATGTATTTCTCACTCCTGCTAGGGAATGGCCTGTTAGAAAAACCTTACAATATGCACCACCCCGTGATGTATTTCAGAAAACTATCCTACATTGCCACTGCATGTTTCCTGACCTCCCCATGCTGACCACCCTGTGGTGCTTTTCTCCATCCTACATTGCCACTCACTGCCTATCATAATTCAGAACATCTGATTCACACCATCCCGTGATGTTTTTCTCACTCCTCCTAGTGAATGATCTGTTAGAAACCCTTAAAATGTGCACCACCCCGTGATGATTTTCAGAAAACTATCCTTCATTGCCACTGCATGTTTCCTGTCCTCCCCATGATAACCACCCCGTGGTGCTTTTCTCCATCCTACATTGCCACTCAATGCCTATCTAAAATCAGGTGCTCTGATTCACACCACCCCGTGATGTTTTTCTGACTCCTACAGATGAATGGCCTGTTAGAAACCCTTACAATGTACACCACCCAGTTTTTTTTTTTTCATTAACCTATCCTACATTGCCACTGCATGTTTCGTGACCTCCCCATGCTGACCACCCTGTGGTGCTTTTCTCCATCCTACATTGCCACTCACTGCCTATCCTAATTCAGAACATCTGATTCACACCACCCCGTGATGTTTTTCTCACTCCTACTAGTGAATGGCCTGTTAGAAACCCATACAATTCTCACCATCCGCGAAGTTTTTAAGAAACATATCCTACATTGCCACTGCCTGAGTCCTGACCTCCCCATGATGACTATCCCATGGTGCTTTTCTCCATCCTACATTGCCACTCACTGCCTATCCTAATTCAGGTCCTCCGATTCACACCACCGCGTGATGTTGTTCTCACTCCTACTAGTGAATGGCCTGTTAGAAACCCTTACAATGCGCACCACCCAGTGATGCTTATCAGAAAACTATTCTACAATGCCTCTGCATGTTTCCTTACCTCCCCATGCTGACAAATGCGTGCTGCTTTTCTCCATCCTACATTGCCACTCACAGCATATCCTAATTCAGACCCTCCGATTCACACCACCCTGTGATGTTATTTTCACTCCTACTTGTGAATGGCTTGTTAGAAAGCCTTACAATGTGCACCACCCCATGCTGTTTTTCAGAAACCTATCCTGCATTGCCATTACATGTTTCCTGACCTCCCCATGTTGACCACCCCTGGTGCTTTTCTCCATTCTTCATTGCCACCCACAGCCTATCCTAATTCAGCACCTCCGATTCACACCACCACGTGATGTTTTTCTCTCTCCTACTAGTGAATGGCCTTCTACAAACCCTTACAATGCGAACAACCCCACGATGATTTTCAGAAACCTATCGTACATTGCCAATGCATGTTTCCTGACCTCCCCATGCTCACCAACCCGTGGTGCTTTTCTCCATCCTACAATGACACTCACTGTCTAACTTGATTAAAGCCCTCCAATTCACACCACACCATGATGTATTTCTCACTCCTACTAGTGAATGGCCTGTTAGAAACCCTTACAATGCGCACCACCCCGCGATGTTTTTCAGAATCATATCCTACATTGAAACTGCATGATTCCTGACCTCCCCATGCTGACCACCCCATGGTGCTTTTCTCCATCCTACGTTGCCACTCACTGCCTAGCCTAATTCAGGCCCTCCTATTCACACCAACCCGTGATGCTTTTCTCACTCCTACTAGTGAATATCCTGTTAGAAAGCCCTACAATGCACACCACCCGGCGATTTTTTTCAGAAACCTATCCTACATTGCCAATGCATGTTTCCTGATCTCCGCATGCTGACCACCCCTTGGTGCATTTCTCAATCCTACATTGCTATTCACTGTCTATCCTAATTCAGAACATCTATTTCAAACGACCCCGTGATGTATTTCTCACTCCTACTAGTGAATGGCCTGTTAGAAAAACCTTACAATATGCACCACCCCGTGATGTATTTCAGAAAACTATCCTACATTGCCACTGCATGTTTCCTGACCTCCCCATGCTGACCACCCTGTGGTGCTTTTCTCCATCCTACATTGCCACTCAGTGCCTGTCATAATTCAGAACATCTGATTCACACCATCCCGTGATGTTTTTCTCACTCCTCCTAGTGAATGATCTGTTAGAAACCCTTAAAATGTGCACCACTACGTGATGATTTTCAGAAAACTATCCTTCATTGCCACTGCATGTTTCCTGTCCTACCCATGATAACCACCCCGTGGTGCTTTTCTCCATCCTACATTGCCACTCAATGCCTATCTAAAATCAGGTGCTCTGATTCACACCACCCCGTGATGTTTTTCTGACTCCTACAGATGAATGGCCTGTTAGAAACCCTTACAATGCGCACCACCCAGTTTTTTTTTTTTTTTCATTAACCTATCCTACATTGCCACTGCATGTTTCGTGACCTCCCCATGCTGACCACCCTGTGGTGCTTTTCTCCATCCTACATTGCCACTCACTGCCTATCCTAATTCAGAACATCTGATTCACACCACCCCGTGATGTTTTTCTCACTCCTACTAGTGAATGGCCTGTTAGAAACCCTTACAATTCTCACCATCCGCGAAGTTTTTCAGAAACCTATCCTACATTGCCACTGCCTGAGTCCTGACCTCCCCATGATGACTATCCCATGGTGCTTTTCTCCATCCTACATTGCCACTCACTGCCTATCCTAATTCAGGTCCTCCGATTCACACCACCGCGTGATGTTGTTCTCACTCCTACTAGTGAATGGCGTGTTAGAAACCCTTACAATGCGCACCACCCAGTGATGCTTATCAGAAACCTATTCTACATTGCCTCTGCATGTTTCCTTACGTCCCCATGCTGACAAACGCGTGGTGCTTTTCTCCATTCTTCATTGCCACCCACTGCCTATCCTATTTCAGCACCTCCGATTCACACCACCACGTGATGTTTTTCTCTCTCCTACTAGTGAATGGCCTTCTACAAACCCTTACAATGCGAACAACCCCACGATGATTTTCAGAAATCTATCGTACATTGCCAATGCATGTTTCCTGACCTCCCCATGCTCACCAACCCGTGGTGCTTTTCTCCATCCTACAATGACACTCACTGTCTAACTTGATTAAAGCCCTCCAATTCACACCACACCATGATGTATTTCTCACTCCTACTAGTGAATGGCCTGTTAGAAACCCTTACAATGCGCACTACCCCGGGATGTTTTTCAGAAACCTATCCTACATTGCCACTGCATGTTTCCTGACCTCCCCATCCTGACCACCCCGTGGTGCTTTTCTCCATCCTACATTGCCACTCACTGCCTATGCTAAATGAGGCCCTCCGATTCACACCAACCCGTGATGTTTTTCTCACTCCTACTAGTGAATAGCCTGTTAGAAACCCTTACAATACGCACCACCCCGCGATGTTTTTCAGAAACATATCCTACATTGCCACTGCATGATTCCTGACCTCCCCATGCTGACCACCCCATGGTGCTCTTCTCCATCCTACGTTGCCACTCACTGCCTAGCCTAATTCAGGCCCTCCTATTCACACCAACCCGTGATGTTTTTCTCACTCCTACTAGTGAATATCCTGTTAGAAAGCCCTACAATGCACACCACCCGGCGATTTTTTTCAGAAACCTATCCTACATTGCCAATGCATGTTTCCTGATCTCCGCATGCTGACCACCCCTTGGTGCATTTCTCAATCCTACATTGCTATTCACTGTCTATCCTAATTCAGAACATCTGATTCAAACGACCCCGTGATGTATTTCTCACTCCTACTAGTGAATGGCCTGTTAGAAAAACCTTACAATATGCACCACCCCGTGATGTATTTCAGAAAACTATCCTACATTGCCACTGCATGTTTCGGGACCTCCCCATGCTGACCACCCTGTGGTGCTTTTCTCCATCCTACATTGCCACTCAGTGCCTGTCATAATTCAGAACATCTGATTCACACCATCCCGTGATGTTTTTCTCACTCCTCCTAGTGAATGATCTGTTAGAAACCCTTAAAATGTGCACCACTACGTGATGATTTTCAGAAAACTATCCTTCATTGCCACTGCATGTTTCCTGTCCTCCCCATGATAACCACCCCGTGGTGCTTTTCTCCATCCTACATTGCCACTCAATGCCTATCTAAAATCAGGTGCTCTGATTCACACCACCCCGTGATGTTTTTCTGACTCCTACAGATGAATGGCCTGTTAGAAACCCTTACAATGCGCACCACCCAGTTTTTTTTTTTTTCATTAACCTATCCTACATTGCCACTGCATGTTTCCTGTCCTCCCCATGCTGACCACCCTGTGGTGCTTTTCACCATCCTAAATTGCCACTCACTGCCTATCATAATTCAGAACATCTGATTCACACCATCCCGTGATGTTTTTCTCACTCCTCCTAGTGAATGATCTGTTAGAAACCCTTAAAATGTGCACCACCCCGTGATGTTTTTCAGAAAACTATCCTTCATTGCCACTGCATGTTTCCTGTCCTCCCCATGATAACCACCCCGTGGTGCTTTTCTCCATCCTACATTGCCACTCAATGCCTATCTAAAATCAGGTGCTCTGATTCACACCACCCCGTGATGTTTTTCTGACTCCTACAGATGAATGGCCTGTTAGAAACCCTTACAATGCGCACCACCCAGTTTTTTTTTTTTTTTTCATTAACCTATCCTACATTGCCACTGCATGTTTCGTGACCTCCCTATGCTGACCACCCTGTGGTGCTTTTCTCCATCCTACATTGCCACTCACTGCCTATCCTAATTCAGAACATCTGATTCACACCACCCCGTGATGTTGTTCTCACTCCTACTACTGAATGGCCTGTTAGAAACCCATACAATTTTCAACATCTGCGAAGTTTTTCAGAAACCTATCCTACATTGCCACTGCCTGAGTCCTGACCTCCCCATGATGACTATCCCATGGTGCTTTTCTCCATCCTACATTGCCACTCACTGCCTATCCTAATTCAGTTCCTCCGATTCACACCACCGCGTGATGTTGTTCTCACTCCTACTAGTGAATGGACTGTTAGAAAGCCTTACAATGCGCACCACCCAGTGATGCTTATCAGAAACCTATTCTACATTGCCTCTGCATGTTTCCTTACCTCCCCATGCTGACAAACGCGTGGTGCTTTTCTCCATCCTACATTGCCACTCACAGCCTATCCTAATTCAGACCCTCCGATTCACACCACCCTGTGATGTTATTTTCACTCCTACTTGTGAATGGCTTGTTAGAAAGCCTTACAATGTGCACCACCCCGTGCTGTTTTTCAGAAACCTATCCTGCATTGCCATTACATGTTTCCTGACCTCCCCATGTTGACCACCCCTGGTGCTTTTCTCCATTCTTCATTGCCACCCACTGCCTATCCTAATTCAGCACCTCCGATTCACACCACCACGTGATGTTTTTCTCTCTCCTACTAGTGAATGGCCTTCTAAAAACCCTTACAATGCGAACAACCCCGCGATGGTTTTCAGAAACCTATCATACATTGCCAATGCATGTTTCCTGACCTCCCCATGCTCACCAACCCGTGGTGCTTTTTTCCATCCTACAATGACACTCACTGTCTAACTTGATTAAAGCCCTCCAATTCACACCACACCATGATGTATTTCTCACTCCTACTAGTGAATGGCCTGTTAGAAACCCTTACAATGCGCTCTACCCCGGGATGTTTTTCAGAAACCTATCCTATATTTCCACTGCATGTTTCCTGACCTCCCCATGCTCACCAACCCGTGGTGCTTTTCTCCATCCTACAATGACACTCACTGTCTAACTTGATTAAAGCCCTCCAATTCACACCACACCATGATGTATTTCTCACTCCTACTAGTGAATGGCCTGTTAGAAACCCTTACAATGCGCACTACCCCGGGATGTTTTTCAGAAACCTATCCTACATTGCCACTGCATGTTTCCTGACCTCCCCATCCTGACCACCCCGTGGTGCTTTTCTACATCCTACATTGCCACTCACTGCCTATGCTAAATGAGGCCCTCCGATTCACACCAACCCGTGATGTTTTTCTCACTCCTACTAGTGAATATCCTGTTAGAAAGCCCTACAATGCACACCACCCGGCGATTTTTTTCAGAAACCTATCCTACATTGCCAATGCATGTTTCCTGATCTCCGCATGCTGACCACCCCTTGGTGCATTTCTCAATCCTACATTGCTATTCACTGTCTATCCTAATTCAGAACATCTGATTCAAACGACCCCGTGATGTATTTCTCACTCCTACTAGTGAATGGCCTGTTAGAAAAACCTTACAATATGCACCACCCCGTGATGTATTTCAGAAAACTATCCTACATTGCCACTGCATGTTTCCTGACCTCCCCATGCTGACCACCCTGTGGTGCTTTTCTCCATCCTACATTGCCACTCACTGCCTATCATAATTCAGAACATCTGATTCACACCATCCCGTGATGTTTTTCTCACTCCTCCTAGTGAATGATCTGTTAGAAACCCTTAAAATGTGCACCACCCCGTGATGATTTTCAGAAAACTATGCTTCATTGCCACTGCATGTTTCCAGTCCTCCCCATGATAACCACCCCTTGGTGCTTTTCTCCATCCTACATTGCCACTCAATGCCTATCTAAAATCAGGTGCTCTGATTCACACCACACCATGATGTTTTTCTGACTCCTACAGATGAATGGCCTGTTAGAAACCCTTACAATGCGCACCACCCAGTTTTTTTTTTTTTTTCATTAACCTATCCTACATTGCCACTGCATGTTTCGTGACCTCCCCATGCTGACCACCCTGTGGTGCTTTTCTCCATCCTACATTGCCACCTACTGCCTATCCTAATTCAGAACATCTGATTCACACCACCCCGTGATGTTTTTCTCACTCCTACTAGTGAATGGCCTGTTAGAAACCCATACAATTCTCACCATCCGCGAAGTTTTTCAGAAACCTATCCTACATTGCCACTGCCTGAGTCCTGACCTCCCCATGATGACTATCCCATGGTGCTTTTCTCCATCCTACATTGCCACTCACTGCCTATCCTAATTCAGGTCCTCCGATTCACACCACCGCGTGATGTTGTTCTCACTCCTACTAGTGAATGGCCTGTTAGAAAGCCTTACAATGCGCACCACCCAGTGATGCTTATCAGAAACCTATTCTACATTGCTTCTGCATGTTTCCTTACCTCCCCATGCTGACAAACGCTTGGTGCTTTTCTCCATCCTACATTGCCACTCACAGCCTATCCTAATTCAGACCCTCCGATTCACACCACCCTGTGATGTTATTTTCACTCCTACTTGTGAATGGCTTGTTAGAAAGCCTTACAATGTGCACTACACCATGCTGTTTTTCAGAAACCTATCCTGCATTGCCATTACATGTTTCCTGACCTCCCCATGTTGACCACCCCTGGTGCTTTTCTCCATTCTTCATTGCCACCCACTGCCTATCCTATTTCAGCACCTCCGATTCACACCACCATGTGATGTTTTTCTCTCTCCTACTAGTGAATGGCCTTCTACAAACCCTTACAATGCGAACAACCCCACGATGATTTTCAGAAACCTATCGTACATTGCCAATGCATGTTTCCTGACCTCCCCATGCTCACCAACCCGTGGTGGTTTTCTAGATCCTACAATGACACTCACTGTCTAACTTGATTAAAGCCCTCCAATTCACACCACACCATGATGTATTTCTCACTCCTACTAGTGAATGGCCTGTTAGAAACCCTTACAATGCGCACCACCCCGGGATGTTTTTCAGAAACCTATCCTACATTGCCACTGCATGTTTCCTGACCTCCCCATCCTGACCACCCCGTGGTGCTTTTCTCCATCCTACATTGCCACTCACTGTCTATCTTGATTCAGGCCCTCCAATTCACACCACAACATGATGTATTTCTCACTCCTACTAGTGAAT
This sequence comes from Cavia porcellus, assembly GCF_034190915.1. NCBI lineage: Eukaryota > Metazoa > Chordata > Mammalia > Rodentia > Caviidae > Cavia > Cavia porcellus. The sequence goes on along the minus strand of NW_026947848.1, from coordinate 11,033 downwards.
GGCCTGTTAGAAACCCTTACAATGCGCACCACCCCGCGATGTTTTTCGGAAACATCCTACATTGCCACTGCATGATTCCTGACCTCCCCATGCTGACCACCCCATGGTGCTTTTCTCCCTCCGACGTTGCCACTCACTGCCTAGCCTAATTCAGGCCCTCCTATTCACACCAACCCGTGATGTTTTTCTCACTCCTACTAGTGAATATCCTGTTAGAAAGCCCTACAATGCACACCACCCGGCGATTTTTTTCAGAAACCTATCCTACATTGCCAATGCATGTTTCCTGATCTCCGCATGCTGACCACCCCTTGGTGCATTTCTCAATCCTACATTGCTATTCACTGTCTATCCTAATTCAGAACATCTGATTCAAACGACCCCGTGATGTGTTTCTCACTCCTACTAGTGAATGGCCTGTTAGAAAAACCTTACAATATGCACCACCCCGTGATGTATTTCAGAAAACTATCCTACATTGCCACTGCATGTTTCCTGACCTCCCCATGCTGACCACCCTGTGGTGCTTTTCTCCATCCTACATTGCCACTCACTGCCTATCATAATTCAGAACATCTGATTCACACCATCCCGTGATGTTTTTCTCACTCCTCCTAGTGAATGATCTGTTAGAAACCCTTAAAATGTGCCCCACCCCGTGATGATTTTCAGAAAACTATGCTTCATTGCCACTGCATGTTTCCTGTCCTCCCCATGATAACCACCCCGTGGTGCTTTTCTCCATCCTACATTGCCACTCAATGCCTATCTAAAATCAGGTGCTCTGATTCACACCACCCCGTGATGTTTTTCTGACTCCTACAGATGAATGGCCTGTTAGAAACCCTTACAATGCGCACCACCCAGTTTTTTTTTTTTCATTAACCTATCCTACATTGCCACTGCATGTTTCGTGACCTCCCCATGCTGACCACCCTGTGGTGCTTTTCTCCATCGTACATTGCCACCTACTGCCTATCCTAATTCAGAACATCTGATTCACACCACCCCGTGATGTTTTTCTCACTCCTACTAGTGAATGGCCTGTTAGAAACCCATACAATTCTCACCATCCGCGAAGTTTTTCAGAAACCTATCCTACATTGCCACTGCCTGAGTCCTGACCTCCCCATGATGAATATCCCATGGTGCTTTTCTCCATCCTACATTGCCACTCACTGCCTATCCTAATTCAGGTCCTCCGATTCACACCACCGCGTGATGTTGTTCTCACTCCTACTAGTGAATGGCCTGTTAGAAACCCTTACAATGCGCACCACCCAGTGATGCTTATCAGAAACCTATTCTACATTGCCTCTGCATGTTTCCTTACCTCCCCATGCTAACAAACGCGTGGTGCTTTTCTCCATCCTACATTGCCACTCACAGCCTATGCTAATTCAGACCCTCCGATTCACACGACCCTGTGATGTTATTTTCACTCCTACTTGTGAATGGCTTGTTAGAAAGCCTTAGAATGTGCACCACTCCGTGCTGTTTTTCAGAAACCTATCCTGCATTGCCATTACATGTTTCCTGACCTCCCCATGCTGACCACCCTGTGGTGCTTTTCTCCATCCTACATTGCCACCTACTGCCTATCCTAATTCAGAACATCTGATTCACACCACCCCGTGATGTTTTTCTCACTCCTACTAGTGAATGGCCTGTTAGAAACCCATACAATTCTCACCATCCGCGAAGTTTTTCAGAAACCTATCCTACATTGCCACTGCCTGAGTCCTGACCTCCCCATGATGACTATCCCATGGTGCTTTTCTCCATCCTACATTGCCACTCACTGCCTATCCTAATTCAGGTCCTCCGATTCACACCACCGCGTGATGTTGTTCTCACTCCTACTAGTGAATGGCCTGTTAGAAAGCCCTACAATGCGCACCACCCAGTGATGCTTATCAGAAACCTATTCTACATTGCTTCTGCATGTTTCCTTACCTCCCCATGCTGACAAACGCTTGGTGCTTTTCTCCATCCTACATTGCCACTCACAGCCTATCCTAATTCAGACCCTCCGATTCACACCACCCTGTGATGTTATTTTCACTCCTACTTGTGAATGGCTTGTTAGAAAGCCTTACAATGTGCACCACACCATGCTGTTTTTCAGAAACCTATCCTGCATTGCCATTACATGTTTCCTGACCTCCCCATGTTGACCACCCCTGGTGCTTTTCTCCATTCTTCATTGCCACCCACTGCCTATCCTATTTCAGCACCTCCGATTCACACCACCACGTGATGTTTTTCTCTCTCCTACTAGTGAATGGCCTTCTACAAACCCTTACAATGCGAACAACCCCACGATGATTTTCAGAAACCTATCGTACATTGCCAATGCATGTTTCCTGACATCCCCATGCTCACCAACCCGTGGTGCTTTTGTCCATCCTACAATGACACTCACTGTCTAACTTGATTAAAGCCCTCCAATTCACACCACACCATGATGTATTTCTCACTCCTACTAGTGAATGGCCTGTTAGAAACCCTTACAATGCGCACCACCCCGGGATGTTTTTCAGAAACCTATCCTACATTGCCACTGCATGTTTCCTGACCTCCCCATCCTGACCACCCCGTGGTGCTTTTCTCCATCCTACATTGCCACTCACTGTCTATCTTGATTCAGGCCCTCCAATTCACACCACAACATGATGTATTTCTCACTCCTACTAGTGAATGGCCTGTTAGAAACCCTTACAATGCGCACCACCCCGCGATGTTTTTCAGAAACATATCCTACATTGCCACTGCATGATTCCTGACCTCCCCATGCTGACCACCCCATGGTGCTTTTCTCCCTCCGACGTTGCCACTCACTGCCTAGCCTAATTCAGGCCCTCCTATTCACACCAACCCGTGATGTTTTTCTCACTCCTACTAGTGAATATCCTGTTAGAAAGCCCTACAATGCACACCACCCGGCGATTTTTTTCAGAAACCTATCCTACATTGCCAATGCATGTTTCCTGATCTCCGCATGCTGACCACCCCTTGGTGCATTTCTCAATCCTACATTGCTATTCACTGTCTATCCTAATTCAGAACATCTGATTCAAACGACCCCGTGATGTGTTTCTCACTCCTACTAGTGAATGGCCTGTTAGAAAAACCTTACAATATGCACCACCCCGTCATGTATTTCAGAAAACTATCCTACATTGCCACTGCATGTTTCCTGACCTCCCCATGCTGACCACCCTGTGGTGCTTTTCTCCATCCTACATTGCCACTCACTGCCTATCATAATTCAGAACATCTGATTCACACCATCCCGTGATGTTTTTCTCACTCCTCCTAGTGAATGATCTGTTAGAAACCCTTAAAATGTGCCCCACCCCGTGATGATTTTCAGAAAACTATGCTTCATTGCCACTGCATGTTTCCTGTCCTCCCCATGATAACCACCCCGTGGTGCTTTTCTCCATCCTACATTGCCACTCAATGCCTATCTAAAATCAGGTGCTCTGATTCACACCACCCCGTGATGTTTTTCTGACTCCTACAGATGAATGGCCTGTTAGAAACCCTTACAATGCGCACCACCCAGTTTTTTTGTTTCATTAACCTATCCTACATTGCCACTGCATGTTTCGTGACCTCCCCATGCTGACCACCCTGTGGTGCTTTTCTCCATCGTACATTGCCACCTACTGCCTATCCTAATTCAGAACATCTGATTCACACCACCCCGTGATGTTTTTCTCACTCCTACTAGTGAATGGCCTGTTAGAAACCCATACAATTCTCACCATCCGCGAAGTTTTTCAGAAACCTATCCTACATTGCCACTGCCTGAGTCCTGACCTCCCCATGATGACTATCCCATGGTGCTTTTCTCCATCCTACATTGCCACTCACTGCCTATCCTAATTCAGGTCCTCCGATTCACACCACCGCGTGATGTTGTTCTCACTCCTACTAGTGAATGGCCTGTTAGAAACCCTTACAATGCGCACCACCCAGTGATGCTTATCAGAAACCTATTCTACATTGCCTCTGCATGTTTCCTTACCTCCCCATGCTGACAAACGCGTGGTGCTTTTCTCCAACCTACATTGCCACTCACAGCCTATGCTAATTCAGACCCTCCGATTCACACGACCCTGTGATGTTATTTTCACTCCTACTTGTGAATGGCTTGTTAGAAAGCCTTACAATGTGCACCACCCCATGCTGTTTTTCAAAAACCTATCCTGCATTGCCATTACATGTTTCCTGACCTCCCCATGTTGACCACCCCTGGTGCTTTTCTCCATTCTTCATTGCCACCCACTGCCTATCCTAATTCAGTACCTCCGATTCACACCACCACGTGATGTTTTTCTCTCTCCTACTAGTGAATGGCCTTCTAGAAACACTTACAATGCGAACAACCCCACGATGATTTTCAGAAACCTATCGTACATTGCCAGTGCATGTTTCCTGACCTCCCCATGCTCACCAACCCGTGGTGCTTTTCTCCATCCTACAATGACACTCACTGTCTAACTTGATTAAAGCCCTCCAATTCACACCACACCATGATGTATTTCTCACTCCTACTAGTGAATGGCCTGTTAGAAACCCTTACAATGAACACTACCCCGGGATGTTTTTCAGAAACCTATCCTACATTGCCACTGCATGTTTCCTGACCTCCCCATCCTGACCACCCCGTGGTGCTTTTCTCCATCCTACATTGCCACTCACTGTCTATCTTAATTCAGGCCCTCCAATTCACACCACAACATGATGTATTTCTCACTCCTACTAGTGAATGGCCTGTTAGAAACCCTTACAATGCGCACCACCCCGCGATGTTTTTCAGAAACATATCCTACATTGCCACTGCATGATTCCTGACATTCCCATGCTGACCACCCCATGGTGCTTTTCTCCATCCTACGTTGCCACTCACTGCCTAGACTAATTCAGGCCCTCCTATTCACACCAACCCGTGATGTTTTTCTCACTCCTACTAGTGAATATCCTGTTACAAAGCCCTACAATGCACACCACCCGGCGATTTTTTTCAGAAACCTATCCTACATTGCCAATGCATGTTTCCTGATCTCCGCATGCTGACCACCCCTTGGTGCATTTCTGAATCCTACATTGCTATTCACTGTCTATCCTAATTCAGAACATCTGATTCAAACGACCCCGTGATGTATTTCTCACTCCTACTAGTAAATGGCCTGTTAGAAAAACCTTACAATATGCACCACCCCGTGATGTATTTCAAAAAACTATCTTACATTGCCACTGCATGTTTCCTAACCTCCCCATGCTGACCACCCTGTGGTGCTTTTCTCCATCCTACATTGCCACTCACTGCCTATCATAATTCAGAACATCTGATTCACACCATCCCGTGATGTTTTTCTCACTCCTCCTAGTGAATGATCTGTTAGAAACCCTTAAAATTTGCACCACGCCATGATGTTTTTCAGAAAACTATCCTTCATTGCCACTGCATGTTTACTGTCCTCCCCATGATAACCACTCCGTGGTGCTTTTCTCCATCCTACATTGCCACTCAATGCCTATCTAAAATCAGGTGCTCTGATTCAAACCACCCCGTGATGTTTTTCTGACTCCTACAGATGAATGGCCTCTTAGAAACCCTTACAATGCGCACCACCCAGTTTTTTTTTTTCATTAACCTATCCTACATTGCCACTGCATGTTCCGTGACCTCCCCATGCTGACCACCCTGTGGTGCTTTTCTCCATCCTACATTGCCACTCACTGCCTAGACTAATTCAGAACATCTGATTCACACCACCCCGTGATGTTTTTCTCACTCCTACTAGTGAATGGCCTGTTAGAAACCCATACAATTCTCAACATCCGCGAAGTTTTTCAGAAACCTATCCTACATTGCCACTGCCTGAGTCCTGACCTCCACATGATGACTATCCCATGGTGCTTTTCTCCATCCTACATTGCCACTCACTGCCTATCCTAATTCAGGTCCTCCGATTCACACCACCGCGTGATGTTGTTCTCACTCCTACTAGTGAATGGCCTGTTAGAAACCCTTACAATTCGCACCACCCAGTGATGCTTATTAGAAACCTATTCTACATTGCCTCTGCATGTTTCCTTACCTCCCCATGCTGACAAACGCGTGGTGCTTTTCTCCATCCTACATTGCCACTCACAGCCTATCCTAATTCAGACCCTCCGATTCACACCACCCTGTGATGTTATTTTCACTCCTACTTGTGAATGGCTTGTTAGAAAGCCTTACAATGTGCACCACCCCGTGCTGTTTTTCAGAAACCTATCCTGCATTGCCATTACATGTTTCCTGACCTCCCCATGTTGACCACCCCTGGTGCTTTTCTCCATTCTTCATTGCCACCCACTGCCTATCCTAATTCAGCACCTCCGATTCACACCACAACGTGATGTTTTTCTCTCTCCTACTAGTGAATGGCCTTCTACAAACCCTTACAATGCGAACAACCCCGCGATGATTTTCAGAAACCTATCGTACATTGCCAATGCATGTTTCCTGACCTCCCCATGCTCACCAACCCGTGGTGCTTTTCTCCATCCTACAATGACACTCACTGTCTATCTTGATTCAGGCCCTCCAATTCACACCACAACATGATGTATTTCTCACTCCTACTAGTGGATGGCCTGTTAGAAACCATTACAATGCGCACTACCCCGGGATGTTTTTCAGAAACCTATCCTACATTGCCACTGCATGTTTCCTGACCTCCCCATCCTGACCACCCCGTGGTGCTTTTCTCCATCCTACATTGCCACTCACTGTCTATCTTGATTCAGGCCCTCCAATTCACACCACAACATGATGTATTTCTCACTCCTACTAGTGAATGGCCTGTTAGAAACCCTTACAATGCGCACCACCCCGCGATGTTTTTCAGAAACATATCCTACATTGCCACTGCATGATTCCTGACATTCCCATGCTGACCACCCCATGGTGCTTTTCTCCATCCTACGTTGCCACTCACTGCCTAGACTAATTCAGGCCCTCCTATTCACACCAACCCGTGATGTTTTTCTCACTCCTACTAGTGAATATCCTGTTAGAAAGCCCTACAATGCACACCACCCGGCGATTTTTTTCAGAAACCTATCCTACATTGCCAATGCATGTTTCCTGATCTCCGCATGCTGACCACCCCTTGGTGCATTTCTCAATCCTACATTGCTATTCACTGTCTATCCTAATTCAGAACATCTGATTCAAACGACCCCGTGATGTATTTCTCACTCCTACTAGTAAATGGCCTGTTAGAAAAACCTTACAATATGCACCACCCCGTGATGTATTTCAAAAAACTATCTTACATTGCCACTGCATGTTTCCTAACCTCCCCATGCTGACCACCCTGTGGTGCTTTTCTCCATCCTACATTGCCACTCACTGCCTATCATAATTCAGAACATCTGATTCACACCATCCCGTGATGTTTTTCTCACTCCTCCTAGTGAATGATCTGTTAGAAACCCTTAAAATTTGCACCACGCCATGATGTTTTTCAGAAAACTATCCTTCATTGCCACTGCATGTTTACTGTCCTCCCCATGATAACCACTCCGTGGTGCTTTTCTCCATCCTACATTGCCACTCAATGCCTATCTAAAATCAGGTGCTCTGATTCAAACCACCCCGTGATGTTTTTCTGACTCCTACAGATGAATGGCCTCTTAGAAACCCTTACAATGCGCACCACCCAGTTTTTTTTTTCATTAACCTATCCTACATTGCCACTGCATGTTCCGTGACCTCCCCATGCTGACCACGCTGTGGTGCTTTTCTCCATCCTACATTGCCACTCACTGCCTAGACTAATTCAGAACATCTGATTCACACCACCCCGTGATGTTTTTCTCACTCCTACTAGTGAATGGCCTGTTAGAAACCCATACAATTCTCACCATCCGCGAAGTTTTTCAGAAACCTATCCTACATTGCCACTGCCTGAGTCCTGACCTCCACATGATGACTATCCCATGGTGCTTTTCTCCATCCTACATTGCCACTCACTGCCTATCCTAATTCAGGTCCTCCGATTCACACCACCGCGTGATGTTGTTCTCACTCCTACTAGTGAATGGCCTGTTAGAAACCCTTACAATTCGCACCACCCAGTGATGCTTATTAGAAACCTATTCTACATTGCCTCTGCATGTTTCCTTACCTCCCCATGCTGACAAACGCGTGGTGCTTTTCTCCATCCTACATTGCCACTCACAGCCTATCCTAATTCAGACCCTCCGATTCACACCACCCTGTGATGTTATTTTCACTCCTACTTGTGAATGGCTTGTTAGAAAGCCTTACAATGTGCACCACCCCGTGCTGTTTTTCAGAAACCTATCCTGCATTGCCATTACATGTTTCCTGACCTCCCCATGTTGACCACCCCTGGTGCTTTTCTCCATTCTTCATTGCCACCCACTGCCTATCCTAATTCAGCACCTCCGATTCACACCACAACGTGATGTTTTTCTCTCTCCTACTAGTGAATGGCCTTCTACAAACCCTTACAATGCGAACAACCCCGCGATGATTTTCAGAAACCTATCGTACATTGCCAATGCATGTTTCCTGACCTCCCCATGCTCACCAACCCGTGGTGCTTTTCTCCATCCTACATTGCCACTCACTGTCTATCTTGATTCAGGCCCTCCAATTCACACCACAACATGATGTATTTCTCACTCCTACTAGTGAATGGCCTGTTAGAAACCCTTACAATGCGCACCACCCCGCGATGTTTTTCAGCAACATATCCTACATTGCCACTGCATGATTCCTGACCTCCCCATGCTGACCACCCCATGGTGCTTTTCTCCATCCTACGTTGCCACTCACTGCCTAGCCTAATTCAGGCCCTCCTATTCACTCCAACCCGTGATGTTTTTCTCACTCCTACTAGTGAATATCCTGTTAGAAAGCCCTACAATGCCCACCACCCGGCGATTTTTTTCAGAAACCTATCCTACATTGCCAATGCATGTTTCCTGATCTCCGCATGCTGACCACCCCTTGGTGCATTTCTCAATCCTACATTGCTATTCACTGTCTATCCTAATTCAGAACATCTGATTCAAACGACCCCGTGATGTGTTTCTCACTCCTACTAGTGAATGGCCTGTTAGAAAAACCTTACAATATGCACCACCCCGTGATGTATTTCAGAAAACTATCCTACATTGCCACTGCATGTTTCCTGACCTCCCCATGCTGACCACCCTGTGGTGCTTTTCTCCATCCTACATTGCCACTCACTGCCTATCATAATTCAGAACATCTGATTCACACCATCCCGTGATGTTTTCTCACTCCTCCTAGTGAATGATCTGTTAGAAACCCTTAAAATGTGCACCACCCCGTGATGATTTTCAGAAAACTATGCTTCATTGCCACTGCATGTTTCCTGTCCTCCCCATGATAACCACCCCGTGGTGCTTTTCTCCATCCTACATTGCCACTCAATGCCTATCTAAAATCAGGTGCTCTGATTCACACCACCCCGTGATGTTTTTCTGACTCCTACAGATGAATGGCCTGTTAGAAACCCTTACAATGCGCACCACCCAGTTTTTTTTTTTTTTTCATTAACCTATCCTACATTGCCACTGCATGTTTCCTGTCCTCCCCATGCTGACCACCCTGTGGTGCTTTTCTCCATCCTAAATTGCCACTCACTGCCTATCATAATTCAGAACATCTGATTCACACCATCCCGTGATGTTTTTCTCACTCCTACTAGTGAATGGCCTGTTAGAAACCCATACATTTCTCACCATCCGCGAAGTTTTTCAGAAACCTATCCTACATTGCCACTGCCTGAGTCCTGACCTCCCCATGATGACTATCCCATGGTGCTTTTCTCCATCCTACATTGCCACTCACTGCCTATCCTAATTCAGTTCCTCCGATTCACACCACCCTGTGATGTTATTTTCACTCCTACTTGTGAATGGCTTGTTAGAAAGCCTTACAATGTGCACCACCCCGTGCTGTTTTTCAGAAACCTATCCTGCATTGCCATTACATGTTTCCTGACCTCCCCATGTTGACCACGCCTGGTGCTTTTCTCCATTCTTCATTGCCACCCACTGCCTATCCTAATTCAGCACCTCCGATTCATACCATCACGTGATGTTTTTCTCTCTCCTACTAGTGAATGGCCTTTTACAAACCCTTACAATGCGAACAACCCCGCGATGGTTTTCAGAAACCTATCGTACATTGCCAATGCATGTTTCCTGACCTCCCCATGCTCACCAACCCGTGGTGCTTTTCTCCATCCTACAATGACACTCACTGTCTAACTTGATTAAAGCCCTCCAATTCACACCACACCATGATTTATTTCTCACTCCTACTACTAAATGGTCTGTTAGAAACCCTTACCATGCGCACTACGCCACGATGTTTTTCAGAAACCTATCCTACATTTCCACTGCATGTTTCCTGACCTCACCATGCTGTCCACCCCGTGGCCCTTCTCTCCATCTTACATTGCCGCTCACTGCCTATCATAATTCAGGCCCTCCGATTCACACCACCCCTTGATGTTTTTCTCACTCCTACCTGTGAATTGGCTGTCAGAAACCCTTACAATGAGCACCACCCGAGGATGTTTTTTAAAAACCTATCCTAGATTGCCAATGCATGTTTCCTAACCTCCCCATGATGACCACCCTGTGGTGCTTTTCTCCATCCTACATTGCCACTCACTGCCTATCATAATTCAGAACATCTGATTCACACCATCCCGTGATGTTTTTCTCACTCCTCCTAGTGAATGGTCTGTTAGAAACCCTTAAAATATGCACCACCCCGTGATGTTTTTCAGAAAAGTATCCTACATTGCCACTGCATGTTTCCTGTCCTCCCCATGATAACCACCCCGTGGTGCTTTTCTCCATTCTACATTGCCACTCAATGCCTATCCTAAATCAGGCACTCCGAATCACAACACCACGTGATGTTTTTCTGACTCCTAAAGATGAATGACCTGTTA